>NW_023270447.1:57261204-57368981 GCF_011800145.1 Mirounga leonina
GGGGCCGGGCGAGTAGAGCGGCGGGGAGGCGGCGGCGGCCGGGCAGGGCGGGAAGGCGGCGCCGGCGTCGGGCGCGGCGCAGCAGGGCGGCTCGGGGGCGCCCAGCCCCGCCAGCTCGGGCTGCAGGCTCACCAGGCTGTCGACGCTGAAGAGGCGCGCGGGCGGCGAGGGCCCGGGCGCGGCGGGGGGCGGCGGCGCGAGCAGCGCGGGGCCGGGCGCGTAGGGCGCGTAGGGGAAGGGCGGCGGGCCGGCGGCGGGCAGCGCGGGCAGCTCGGCGCGCTTGAAGCGCTTGCGGCGCCGCAGGAAGCTGCCGTTGTCGAACATGTCGGCGGCCGCGGGGTCGAGCGTCCAGTAGTTGCCCTTGCCCGGGTTGCCCGGCTCGCGCGGCACCTTGACGAAGCAGTCGTTGAGCGTCAGGTTGTGGCGGATGCTGTTCTGCCACTTGCGCGGGCTGTCGCGGTAGAAGGCGAAGCGCTCGGTGATGAAGCGGTAGATGGCGGCCAGCGTGAGGCGGCGGCCCGGGGCGTGCGCCAGCGCCATGGCGATGAGCGCGATGTACGAGTAGGGCGGCTTCCCGCGCTGCAGGGGCCGCCGGCGCCGCCGCCCCGGGCCCGGCGCGGGGGCGGGCTCCGGTTCCCCGCGGCCCGCGGCCGCCTCCTCGGGCTCCGGCCCCGGCTTGGCCCCGGCCTGCGGCGACGGCGGCGGCCCCGACGGCGCGACCGAGGGCAGGGCCGGGAAGCCCGAGAAAGCGGCGGGCGGCTCCATGTCGCTGCGCCCGGTCATTGGGATGCGGCTGCCCCTGCCCGCGCAGCTCGGAGAGAGCAGGGGCCGCCGACCCGCCTTATATGGACACGGCCCCCCTCCCCCGTCCCCCCCAGCCAGGGGAGAGGGCTCGGATCTTCCCCCGCCGGCCAGCGCCTCCTCCCTGATTTGCTTCCCCAATCCCCTTACTAGGCTCACAGTCCCCCGCCACCTACATGTCGCCCCTCCCTTGGTTTCTTCCCTTCGGGTCAGTCCTTCCAGACCCAACCTCAACCCCTTCCCCATCTCAGTCCGGTCGGTCCGGTCCCGGCCCCATCCGCCTTTCCACCTCTCCCTCAACCCCCTCCTCTTTGGCTCAATGCTAATCACAAATCCTCCCAGTGTACTCTTTGGGGCCCCCTCCCCATTATGCTCCTCCCGGTCCTGTCCCCTCCATCATTCTCTCCTAGCCTCCTCCAGGTCCTTCCTACCCAAGCTGGGGTAGAGATGAGAGCCACCCAGGACCACCTTACCAGCCTTTGGCATCCTGACACCATGCTGGTCTTGGCCATTAAAAGGGAAGGGTAGGGGGAATGGCAGAGTGAGAAGGCCAGCTTTGTCTCAGGAAAGTATGTTTGGTGGTTCCAGGGTCACCATCTCCTCTCTCTGCTACCTCCCGCACAACCCTGTCCTGTCCAAGCCATTTGTAAACATCCTTTGAAAAAACAAAATCCTGAAAAGTGATCAACTAGCATATTTGGGGACCAGGGGACTGAATGCTTTAAAATCAAGAGCCCCCAGAAAGTCCATAAGTTGGAGTTACCTTTCTGGCTGCCTCTTCTCCCTGCCCCTTCTGTTTTAGAGAAAGGGCTCCCTTTCTCTCTCTCTCTCTCTCTCTCTCTCTCTCTCTCTCTCTCACACACACACATACACACAGTGTACACACTGTGGAGATGCACAAAATAGAGGCCTACACAACCCAAAGTTCCAAGGACCAGTTGCTGGGTCAGAGAGAGACCCCCAAGTGCTTCCACTGCCTGGAGATCTGAGAAAACTGCTTACTGACCCAGAAATGCCACACTCACATCTCATGGGGAGGGAGGGGGTATCTCAGCGGTTTTTATTAAAAACACACTCTGGGGGGCACCTGGGTGGCTCAGCCGTTAAGCGTCTGCCTTCGGCTCAGGTCATGGTCCCAGGGTCCTGGGATCGAGCCATGCATTGGGCTCCCTGCTCCACGGGAAGCCTGCTTCTCCCTCTCCCACTCCCGCTGCTTGTGTTCCCTCTCTCGCTGTGTCTCTCTCTGTCAAATAAATGAAATCTTTAAAAAAAAAAAAAAAAAAAACCTCACTCTGGGAAACACCACCTACTACCACCATCCAGAGGTGATGTCTCCCTGAGCTTATTTTAGGAAATCTCTTCAAAGTGACAGGAGAGCCAGACCTAGCTTGAAGGGCACCAAAGAGTGAAGAAGGCTTGCCTTAAAGAGGCTTGTCTTGGGGGACAGGCAAGATCAAGGGAGCAGGGCTGGGGGTAGGTGAGGCAAGTGAAGGGCCCAAGGCCAAAATTTAAGGGGGCACTGACTCTCAGGGTGGTGTGAGTGCAGGACTGGCACTTGAGAGCCAGGGCCTCCTTAAATTGGGGGCCCTAGATGCCTCATCCCAGTTCTGGCTCTGATGTGGAGAGCCCTGGGGTACAAATGACCAAAGCTAGCTACTGCAGGCCTGTGGCCGAGGGCTTCCAAAGCCGAACTGGAAGCTCAAGGCCCCCACTCTCCAGCTGCATAATGTAGCAGCCACCATTATTACTGAGTATTTCATTGGCGGCAAAGTCGTCACTTGCATTACCTCGCTTCAGTGCAAACACCTTGTGAGGTCAGTGCTGGTACAATCTCTGTTTTGCAGAGAAGGAAAATAAGGCTTGGAGAGGTTAAGAGACCTTCCTAACTTCACACAGCTAGTAGGTAGCAGGGCCAGAATTAACCCCCGAATTCAGAGCACCAGCTCCATGACTCTCCTAAGAACACCGTATTTTAAAGGTGCGACTGTGAAATGACTTCGTCTAGAGTTCTTCCAGCTCTCAACAACTTTGGCTGCAGAGCTGATGCCTAGCCTCTCTCCTGACCTCCAGGTCAGCATATCCAGCGTACACTGGACATCAGCCTCAACCCTGTGCACCCCCAACCCCATTGCAGCAAATGGGCCCTTGCCCCTTACCACCCAGAACAGAAATAATCAACATCATCTTGGGCTCCTCCTCTTCCCCCGTCACTCCCTCCATCCCAGCAATCTGCAAGTCCTGTCAGTGCCACATGGACCCCAAATCCACCCCTCCTCCGGGTGTCCTGGCCTCAGTTTAGCCCACATCACTCACTGAGCACTTCCATGCCAGGCCCTTGGCCAGCACTCAGGAAAGACCGGGATGACGAGATTCTTGATCTGGTGGGGAGATGGACACAGATAATTACTGCTATGGGAGAGGTGGGCAGAG
Source organism: Mirounga leonina (assembly GCF_011800145.1). NCBI lineage: Eukaryota > Metazoa > Chordata > Mammalia > Carnivora > Phocidae > Mirounga > Mirounga leonina. The sequence goes on from NW_023270447.1 coordinate 57,264,436, forward strand.
AGGGCTGTAGAAGCAGAGGGGAAGGAGGAGGTGACACTCAGCGACTGAGAGCCAACCCCCCCAACCCTACAATCGTGAGGATCGGCCTGGTTTGTAGGCACACAGTCTCCGCCCCTGTGACCTCTCCACATTGCGTTGTGGGGAACTCCTGCCTGAGCACAGGCCTTACAGAACACAAGACACGGGCGGGCGGGCACCGTGAACAGCTCACAGAAGAGAGGACAAGCAGCTGCAGCCGCAGGGAATCCAGCTGCAAGAGCCACGTGACCTGGGGCCAGTTGTTCATTGGAGCCTCAGTTTCCTTACCTGCCAAATGGGGGCAATAATGAGCCCTGTCCACATTGTTACGAGATTCAGATGAGATCATGTATGAAAGGTGCTTGGCCCACAATGGCACTTGGTAACAGGAGATTTTTTTCCTGCATTTCCAGTATTAAAGCAGGAAGGGAAGGAGAGAGGCAGTCCAAGAAGTGATTTCAGAGCCTGCATACTTTCAACCGGGTGCAGCATAAGCCTGCAGCTGGACTCAGGCACAGAACCAGAGCCACAGTCTTTTCCACCTTCCCTTGGGGCTGAAGGCCCCTACCACAACCTGTCTCACCCCTACGGATTTGGTAGGGGTGGGGACGGGATGGGGAGTTATAGAGAGTGGCTCTAATTACCTTCCATGGCTGACTGTAATTTTCTTGTACTTTCAATTTGCCAATCCATGTGTAGAGCCTCGGACATAGTATATGTTCAATAAATGATATTGAATGTGCACTTAGCTATGCTAATCCTGGGGAGGGTGGGGGCAGGGAATGGGGCCAGAGGGGTGAGAACCCAGACTTTTCCAGTTCTCTGTGCCTGCCTGGCCCCCTCCATTGGGCCTGCTTCCCGGAGCCGAGCAGGCCGGTGTCGGAGGGGGGGGTGGGCAAGGGCTAATCCGTGTTTTCAGCGTGGCTGGGCCCTCTTTTCATAGGCCCTGGGCCGGACGGGATGCGACTGAGCATCCGGGCATAAGATGGCCAGTGAAGGCGGCCCCTTTCTCATGGGCCTGGATTCCAGGCGGCCCAGCGTCTGAGTGGAGCCCCTGGGGCGGGAGGAACACAGTGGCTGGACTGGGCAGTCCTTTGTCTGACCACGCTGGGTGGATATTCAGGCTGGCAGGAGGGATTAATGGCCAGGGATTGGCCCTGGGGCCGGCCTTCCCACTGCCCTTTGGAGGCCAAAGGCCCAGGTCAGGGCACACAGCGTTGATGGCTGCCTAGATAGGAATGGAAATTCCCACCCTGTCCAAAGCTGTTAGCATCAGCCCCCAAGGCTCCCTGCCCCCAGCCCCACCCCTACAGAGGCACCATGAGCCAAGATGGGCTTCGAGGCAAGGAGCAGAGGGTGGGGGCCAGACCTTCCCAACCACTCTGCCTGGGAAAGTCCTTTCAGGTCCTTGCCCTGAGATTCACAGCCCCTCTAGGAGGGCCCATGATTGCCACTCCAGAGCTCTGGGGAGAAAGAGCTATGTTAACCCAGTGAGAGTCCAAGGGGCCAGCCTGAGCTGTCATCAGGCCTCATAAGGCTTCCTGGAATATTCCTCAAATACCCCTAGAGACCACTCTAGAGTCATTTATTCCTTAAGCCCTTCATCATAGCATCCACGGATCCCATAGCCCAGAGGCTGCAGAGGGGGCTCAGGAACCAAAGAAATTCTCAGAGACACCCCACCCCACCCCACCCCAACCACCCAGAGCTTCTGAGGGCTGCTGCAGGGCCTCTTCCCTCTTACCCCCAAGACTAGAGCTACCCAGAATACTGCTCCTCCCTCAGGAGCCTGGGGCAGATGCTTCCAACCTGGCTGGGGGTGGTTGGGCCCCCATTCTGGTGTGGCCTTTTCTGAACCAGCTAATGAAGGCAGCAGCCCCAGCCTTACCCCCAGGGCCTGACCCTGGGGTGTCTTCTGGGCTAAGGGGATGAGGCAGGCTCAGAAAAGGAAATAAGATCAGGCTTGTCTCTGGGGAGAGCATCAGAGAACAACCCAAGAGGAGGATGCCCCTCTTTGTGCCTCTTCATCCTTCAAGCACTTCTATTCAGCAAATCCTAAGGATCTGTGTCCAGGCTGCCTCGGGTGCTGTGTCGATGATGAGTCAGACTGTTCTTGCCTTCACTATGCTCAGGAGGGTGCAGCCACACAGACACTCCCCATACACAGTGGTTGGTGTGTGATGCGGGCAGAGAAGGGACTGTAGGGGCACAAAAGAGGGACCTCAGCCAGCCTGGCAACGTCAGGGAAGCTTCCTGGAGAGGGTAAAGCTCCAGTGGTCCAGATTGGCAGGCCCCAGGCTGGATTAGGGCTCATTTTGTGCCCCCATCCTCTCTGTCACTGCACTTATCTTACTGACTCTTCATGGATCTGTCTCCCACACTAGACTATGCATTGAGGGCCCGTATACATCTCACTCCTATGGGGATCCCGGGCACTTAGTACAGGGCCTGGCACAAGCCAATGGTCTATAAATACATATCACATGGCTGGAAGGACAGCTGGTTACCAGAACAAGAAAACTGAAGGTACGAAGATCTGAGAGCAAGAGGATATGGCCCATTCCGGAAAGTCCAAGATTCGCCATGTTTTTCGACTAAGAATTACATGAGTGAATATATGTAAAGTTCTTGGGACACTGCCTGGCATACATCAATGTTGTGTGTTAGCTGTTGTTTGTTGTTTGTTGCTGTTACTATTATCATTCACTGTAGCTAGTAGAGAGTGCCAAGGGATGGAGACAGAGAAGGTAGATGGGGTCAGACTGTAGATGACTTTATTTGCCAGGCTAAGGAGCTCAGATCTTTCCAGACAACAGGTAACCCTCGAGTTTTTCAGCAGGGGAGTGACATGGTCAGATCCCTTGTTGCGATCAGTGTGGCCGCAGAGAGCCTACAGAGGGAAGAGGCTGGAGGCTGAGACCAGATGGGAGGCTGAGCAGACGGTGAGGTGTGAAACAAAGCTCTGGCTCTGGGGGAGCATCGGACCCCTCATTCCTATTCACTCCAGACCAGGACAGAGAGGGACCCTCCAGCCGTCCATCTCAGACAGTGGCTTAAACATCCACTGCCACACAGTCCAGGAATTGGCCATCATCCCGTCCATCACCATGGGCCCCTCTCTCTCACTCTCCGACCACCTCCAGTCACCCAGACCTGTCAGTTCCCAGCAGTCTCTCTCAGATCCGTCCTCTGCTCTTGTACCTCTGTCCTGGTGGTGGTTCAGGCCAATACCAGTTCTCACAGTGCCCAGGGCAGTTGCCTCCTGGCTGCTCTCCGAGCCTCCCCCTCTAATTCCACCTCTCCTCAGCAGCTAGAGCGACGCCCCCTCTGCAGCCCTGCTTGAGCACCTTCAGAGGCCCCCCTCCCTGGCTTCCATCCGGAGTCAGACTACACTGTTGGGAAGGCCGGCTGGCAGGTGCCCCATGGCCGGACCTGCGGCCCCGCTGCTCCCCCGGCCCCTGTGCCCACTTCCCCTCCCCATACACACATGCTCTGCAGAGCCGCTTGCTTTCAGCCAAGGTCCTCTCCCGCTCTGAGCCTTTGCAAACTGAAATGAGCACAGCCCGCTTTGCCAGCTTCAGATAGAAATACAGCCTCATTTATTTTTTCCAACCAGCCCCTTGATCTCCTAAGCCCTTCATGAACAAGACGTGCCATTCTCCCCTCTGAGAGACACCCCCTGGCCGGCCTGGTGTACTCCTCCTTGTCCTTTGAGGACCACTCTCAGAAGATAACCACTTCATCCACTAGAACACATTTCCCAGTTTCCCCTTCCTCGCCCTTCCCCAGGCAGAAGGCCCGCCGGTGCCTCTGGCCCGACCCTACCCAGAGAGACTTGAGCACGTGCTCTGCGTCTCCCTCCCTCTGTGCCCAGTTCCTCCTCGGACCCGATGCCAGGCTGCAGGTGGTGCAGCTCCGTGAGCGTTGTTGAGTGACTGAGGACCTGGGTGAGTGAACGAAGGAACGAATGAATGATGCATGAACAACTAACAAATGACCACACATGTCTAGAAAGGTAGAAGATCTCGGTGCCTGGTTTCCAGCTAGGAATCTGCCTCCTGCCTCCACTGCCTCTCTGCTCAGCCCTGCTGCCCTGGGCCGGGACCCCCACGCGGTCCCTGCCTCTGCCTGGTCCAGACTCGGTTCAGGCTCAGACTGAGACCATGTTGGTTCAGCCCCTGAGGGTGTAATTCCAGCCGCTCCTAAACCACGCCCCCGGCATCTGAAGTATGTTCCCTGTCATTTGGGGCTGTCAGCGTTCTGTGTTCTGCCGTCTACCTCGTCCCCCACCCTGGGCAATCTCAGGGCCCACAGGCCTCCCTGCTTCTCATTTCCAGGGACACTGAGGGGGACTGGTGCTGTGGGCCAGGCTGGCTGAGCCAAAGGAGCCCAGGTGGGAGAAGAGTGAGTCTGAATCCACCGCTAATGGCTGTGTGACCCTGAGCAAGAGGTACAACTGCTCTGGCCCATGCCAGACACAAGCCCCTAGTGCCTGAGGACCTCTGCGATGCTGCAGGCCGGGGCTCCCAGCCCGCGGGCCCCTTAGCTCAGGGCAGGCATCTGGAAAGCACGTGGCTGTTCAAGTGACCCAGTGCTGTCACACGAGGAGGAAGGCTTTCCAAATGGACATCAATGCTACCGTGACAGGCAAACACCCGCGTTGTAAAGCTCTGAGTCCGTGGACACTGAAAGCATGACTGCTATTATACGGAGTCACTGAGAGGTACTTTGAATCCCAATTCTTAAGCTGCCGCTTTAGTCCACAGTGTGCCTTCTTTACAGTTTTGGATATTGAGGTCCAGACAGAGGAGAGATGCACCCAAAGTCCCAGAACAAGTCAGTCAGTGCAAAGTCTAGGACTCTGACCGCCCACCCCACCCCCACCCCCACCTCCCTCTCCTGCGCACTTACTCCACGGTGTTCATCAAGGGCGCGCCTCGCGGCAGACTCTATGCCAGGCGCCAGGGAGCCGGGGATGCCGAGCCACTGTCCTACCTGCAGGGGCTGACGCTGGCTGGGAGGTGGGTAGGCGTGATGCAGGGAGAGACACAGTGAACACAGATTTTGTCCTAACTTCCTAAAAAGCCGCTGAAGGCCTGGAATCAGGAAGCGATGTGATAAGATCCCCGTTGTAGAGTAACCACTGCATTTGCCGAGTGGACGGTGGACGGGAAGTGTTTCATCATTTAGGATGTTTTTGGCTTCAAGTAACAGAAAACATCGACTCAAAGTGATTTAGGCTGGAAGGAAATCTGTTTTCTCCGTAACAAGACGGTCAGAGGGAGGACGCAGCTAGGGATCTGGCTCTGCTTATCTGTGATTCTCTTGGCACTGCTATTCCTCATGGGTTGGTTTCATCTTCAGGCTGGTGACAAGACAATTACAACACCCAGAACTGCAGCACTGAGTTCCAAGTATCCAGAAGAAGAGAGGTTGTCTCTTTCTATGCAGGGCCCCCTGCCCCCGCTTCCCCCTCCCCATGTCTCCTCAGCGCTCACTGGCCAGAATTGGATCACTTCCCATTCCTCAACAATCTCTGACAAGGAAGAATAAAGGACAGGTTTGATCAAGACTGATCAGAACCTACCCACTCCCACAGCTGGGGATGGCTGACTTGCTCCTGAAACGGGTTGCTGAGTGAAAGAAGGTAGATATTGAGAAAAAACAGGTTCCCTGAGGAAGGAGGAAGAGAAGTCCTCAACCGTGTCTGCTACCCAGAGAGAAGAGAGAAGCATGGAAGCTTCTGGAGCGACTGGAGTCGCTTGAACAGGGGAGCTCCTACAGGGCACTCACCCGTCTGCCTGGTATAAACCGCCCGCGTGCGTCTGCCTCCCCACTTGGCTCTCAGCTCCTGGAGGGCAAGGCCTGGGACTCATGCTCTTGTGGATCCTGGCACAGGAGTCCCCAGAGAGGAAAAAGAGGAGGAGGAGTGTTAGAAAAGGCAGTGTATTTTCACAGTAGGAAGCATGGACTCCCATCTGAGAAGTGTCCCAAGCAGCGAGCAGGGAGTAACACCCCTATGGAAGATCATCTGGCTGGGTGACCTGGGGCAGTCATCTGGACCTCCTTGCGCCTCAGTTTCTCCTTTAGAGAACTGGGAGAAGATGTTCTCATTCTTCAGCAACATCCACCTCCCCACAGAATATTCATTCCCTATCACTTTGGATGAGCCTCAGGGAGGGGGATGAACAGGAAGGAGGAAGAAGGGGGACAAGGGGGAGCCAAGGGCAGGTAAGAAGACAAGTCAGCTCCGACCAGCCTATGAGATTAGGTGCCTCTCATCCCAACTCTGCTTTCCACGACATGCTGGCAGTTTGAAATTGGCCACAGTGGGAGGTTTTACACCACAGAAATGGGCAAATGCCACAAATCAGAACCTACCTCCCCCCCAAGAGCCAGCTGTTAAACATTCACCAGGCCACCATTTGGCAAGTCTCCAGGGATTAAAATAATAAAGCTCAGACAAGACTGAGGTGCTCCTTGGTGGCTGTCAGGGGGCGACTCGAGGGACGGAGGGCCTAGCTCACACTCGTGGAGCCCTGTGTCTGTGCCCAGAAGGAGGACAGAGCCTTACATAATAGCTCTAACAGGGCAGTTCTGTGCATCAGGCCTGACCCTCCTTGCTTTCTCCTGAGTTGTAATACTATAGTTCATGTTATTTGATTCAGTGATTCCCCTGCTAGGACTTCATCCTGAGGGATGTGCTCATGATGCATGTTCAAGGATGGTCATCACGGTGTTATTTCTAAAAGGGGAAAATTGAACCTGATGCCCTATAGGAAGGTTGGGTCCATTCTTTGAAACATTAGGCAAACATTGAAAGAAAATTGGGGGGGAGTTTTTAATGACATGAGGAAATGTCTGTGGCATAGGTTAAATATAAAAAAAAGGGTACAAAAGTATACAGCATGGTTCTGATGTTTATGTGTATGTATATACACAGGAAGGAAGAGGAAGAAAATACACCAAAATATGAACAGTTTTATCTGTACGTGATGAGTTTCAGGTATTGTTCCTTTTTTTCTCTTTAGGAATTAGAACTATGAATATTATTCACCAAGTTGTGTTTTTGAGACATATTCACTTGGCTGTGTGTGTGGGGGGGGGGAGGGTAATACTGCAATAAAAATTCTTGTAACTTCTACATGTTGAATACACCAGAAACCAATAGCAATGGTTGCCTCAGTGGAAGAAAATGGTGCAGTTATGAGACAGGAGTGAGAAGGAGACTAACTCTGTACCATTTGCATCTTTTGAACTTGGAATCCAGTGAGTGTATCATCTTAATCATGTTCTAAGACGGGTTGATTAAATTTTTAAAAATTAGGCAATAAGCATGTATGAGTTCTTTAACCGGAGGTTTTCTTTAACCAGAAACCATTCCCAATTCACAGACGAGGGAGCGGAGGGCCACAGAGTGGAGGGAGCTGCCCGGAGGCACCCAGCCAGAAGACAGGCCGAAGCTGCAGGGCTCTCCAGCTGGCACAATCCCTGAATGTGTTTGACACTGTGAGTTGTCAAAGTACTGCTTTCCTGCAGACTCATTACCACTTGGTAAATACAGAAATTGAACTCGCTCAGGTTCAGAAACCCCTGCCTCACCCAGATCACCTAGGACACCGGCTCCCAGCTTCCCACCTGGCCCCCTTCTCCCACCAACCCCCACATCGGCCAGGGCGGCCTAGTCTCCACAATGGTCTGTTAAGGCAAAGATCCTGTAGAATGCCCCAGTGAGGCCCAGAGAGGGTGATCACTTAGCCCAAGACCCTCAGCTGACCCTGTATCTCCCAAAGGACTAGAACCCAAGGAAGAGTCCAGAACCTCAGGCTGGAAGAAAGAAGGGCTCTCACAGAGGCAAGAAGTAGCATCTGGAATAGTTTATGCTTTTGGAGCAGGCGTGCAGTCATTAGTCGAGCTTTGGCATGTTTGGGGGCAATAACTGCATATTTTCTCCAGGATGCATTGTGAACCGCCTTTGCTCAGAATGTAATGAGTATGATTCCTAGGAGGGGGGATGTTTGCGCTCCTCCCAGGCCTGCTCTTCTGCCGTCTGCTTGGCGTTAGGCTCCCTGCCTTCCTATTTTTAGACAGGTCCAACAGCCTCAGGACCAGCCTCTGGATGCAACTGCAAGCATGGCTTCCCTGGGGGACCAAGGGCCAGTGGGGCGGCCTGCGAGGGAAAGGATCATTTGCTCCAGCGCTTTACTGTGGCCAGGAGTCACTTCTTTCCTCCCCGTTCAAAGACTCCACCCTAGGGATTTTCCCAGCTTAAAAAATGGAGGTCTTGTTATTGTTTTTTTTCTCCCCGCAGAAGTTACGTGGGTGGAAAATACAAATAAATTCATCCCTTGTGTCCCTTCCCTCCAGCCCCAGGCTGCCACTTTCCCTCATTCTCCTTTGGGCTCTTACAGAGTTAGCTGCTTCTGCCTGGAATGCCCTTCCACCTCTCTCTGCTCCCACCCCTATCTGAAAGACTCAGCTCAGGCCACCTCCTCCAGGAAGCATTTCAAATAGCCCTGGGCTCCTTCCCTGACTTCCCTACGCTCCTGTGCTTCCCTCCGACACAGCCATTACCACGCTCAGTATGAAATGCTTGTTCGGGGCCCCTCCCGACTCTGTAAGTCTCGGGAACTGGTGGTGTGAGTTATTCCCCTAGCGAGACCCCCAGCATCCAACAGAGGGCCAGGGACAGAACAGATGCCACGCAGTTGCTGACTAACGGACTGACAGATGAAATGAAGAAATTGATGGATGCAGTAATAGAGCATCAGAAATGAAGGGGCAGGCTGCAACCCCAGCATTTTATAGGTCAGGATTCTGAGGTTTACGCAGGGAGGAGCAGTATTATCTGGAGTTGTTGCTTGCAAGCGACAGAACCACCAACTCAAACCAACTTAAGAGAAATGAGGAGGATGCACTGGCTCATAACTTATGGTAAAGATGAAACAGGATTTGGCGATGTCTGGGAACCAAGTACTTGAACATCCTCTTCATGCTGGCTTCAATTTCAAAGACCACTTCCTCCATGAGGTTGGGGACCTGGGTGTTGGCAGCTTTATAGTCCCGTCCTTACAGTTCTGTAAACAGAGACAAAAGAGCTGCACTTGGGGGGGGGGTAGCCCCAGAGAAGCCCTCCGAGGGATCCAATTTGGGACACGCTCTCCCCTTGACAAATAACTGTCAGAGGGGGGCAGATCCCAGCTAGAGGAGAAACAATTCCCCCAAACACATGGGGTAGCACAGCCATGACCATGGGGGGCGGTGGGGATATCACTGTAAGCTGGGAGGCTACCCCGATTTAAATCTCCTAGCGTCAAGAGCATTTCTGGAGCATCTCAGGACCCAGCCCATGTTAGGCATTCTCAGGCATGCTATCTTATGAGAACTCTGTGAGGTGGGTAGCATTGCTCCCATTTTACTCCCAGGTGAGAAAGAAGAGGTTCAGAGAGGGTAAGTAGTTGGCCCAAAGTCCCAGAGAGTTAAGGAGTCCAACAGAACACTTAGTCCCCCCTCCTCTGTGTCCAGTGAAAACCGCAGCCCAAGAGGGGAAGGACTTGCGTGAAGTCACAGAGTAGGTGGGTAGGATAGTCATGAGCATTTAGTCACGTTACATTATAGATATGTAATCGACATCTTTGGGCTATCTGCTCTGCTCATGACAATGTCCCTTCTGTCAGAACAGCCCAGCCCCCGATCCCCATGACTATGGGGAAGTAGGAGTAGCCTAGCAGCCTTGTTAGTACTATGTGACCATTCTCCTTCCCAAAGCTGAGTGGGCCAGAGTGGGGCACCTACTTCAGTTGGGCCAATCACCTTCTCTTGGGATTTGGAGATGGCTGGACCTGTCAGGTGCTGTGAGCAGTCATGTTGCCCCTCCTCTGGTAGAGGGCAGAGAAGGCCAGCCTGGGAAGAGCCAGAAGCAGAGAGATACGTACACCCTGGATCGCTGAGCTGGGTAAAGTCCTTTCCTGCGTTAGGTTGCTTGAGATTCCAAGTCCCTTGTAATCACTTCCCCTTTTCTTTGTTTAAACTGACTCAAGTTGGATTTCTTGTTGTAAAAATAGCATCCGAATATAGCATGTAGCAAAACATTTACTGGAAAGGGAATCATTCCATGAAAGCACGGGGTTACTTCAGTCATTTTAGGTGGTCTGATGAGGCCATTGGGGGCTGGAGTGGTCAGGAGGGTGTCCCCGGAACAAGCAGGACTCCTCTGTCCTCGAAGGATGAGATTCGTGTAAGCAGGGAGAGACGAGGTGGAATGCTTCGGAGGGGACGCTTGAGATGATGCAAGGGAGGCTGATCTGAAGGAGTGGAATGTGTGACCAAGCAGGGAGGTAAAGTAGCAAACAAGAAAGCTGGTGGTCTTCTGGTCCTGGGGAGGAGGCTGCTCTCCTGGGGAGGAGCCATCCAAAGCCATCCAAGGTGTTGGGCGGGTGTAGGGAGGGATTGGGAAGATTAAGCGCTGGGAGGGTTTCTCAGGCCTGGTTACAAACCAAATCACTGCGGTGACAGCAATGATGTCCCCCGGGGCTCTATCTAGCTTGACGGCGGACAGCTCCCCATTCCCTGCCCCGCCCCTCACTGTGCCTTTGCCTCACTGTGCAGTTGCCTGGCCTAGTCTACCCTTCATCCACTCTCAGTGCAGCTCAAAGGCGACCTTATCCTGACAGCCTTTCCTGTCACTCGCCCCCACCCCCCAAAGTGAAATCCAGACTCTTTTTCTGTGGATTCCTCTACTGTGTAGCTTATGTTAGACTGGCCTGTGCATCTGTTGTCCCCACTGGAATGTGAGACCTGAGGCCAGCAACTCAGATGGGATTCACGGCTTCCCTTAGCCCAGTGCTGGGGCTGGCCCACAGTGGGGACAATTTGCTAAACACCTGTCCCTACCCACTGTCCACACTAAGCGCGGGGAGAAGTGATGTGTCTGCTGCCTCCTTGCCAGCCTCCGTTCCCGACTTAGCAATCAGGAGAGAGAGCAAGGTTGGAGGGGGCAGGGAGCTGTGGCGTGGGGCGCTGCGTGTGGGTGCGCAGCGTACGGCCCAGGTACGGGTGTGTGTGGCTACGTGTAGGGAGCGCTCCAGGTCGTGAGTCAAGGAGGGCCCCCGAGAGCAAAGCGGTTGGCAGCGTTACAGGCCCAGCTGTGTCGGCCACCCCCGGCCCCCACTCTTCATTCTAGTCACATGGTCCTGTGGGTCACAGGCATCGGGCCCAGAGGCTGACGGACTATAGAGTCAATAGCTCCAAAGCCAACCCAGTTTGGCCTGGAGCCCAGGAGGGCCTGGGGCACAGTAGAGATTGGTCTAATCTTCTGTCAGATGGTGCTCCCGAAAGATCTGGTTCATCTCTGTTAACCTGTAGTTTTACATCGAGGCTAATTAGATGCACCCTAAGGCTCACAAGGGGGCAGGAGAGAGATGGGCACAGCCAGATGAAGAGACCAGCTGTTAAAAGGTTTGGCGAAGAAGAAATGAGCTGGAAATGAGTGAGCACTTTCTGTGTACCTACGGGCTCCAGCTCTGCTACGTATTTCATCTGCTCCTCCCAACAAGCCTGGCAGCTGGTCATCCCTTCTCCGTCCTATAGGCAAGGAAACAAGTCCCCAGGCACTGAGGTGGCTTGCCCTGCGCTGGATGACTGGGAAGTGACCCGGCGGGGACTTGAACCCCACTGACAGATGGTCGTCTTCTCATCAGGGAGTCCCATTGTCTTTAGAGGGTGTAGAAGCAGCACCCTTTGCTCCCGAAGCTTCATGGCCCCAGACCTTCAGCCCCCTGCTTGTCAGCCCCCCTCTTTCACAAACAGCTCTCCGCAGGCTGGCCTCCTAGACGACAGTCAGATCACCCTTGTCACAACTGCCCCTTTCCCTCCAGCAGTTAGTCCCGCAGGTGACTCTGTGTCTAATGTCTGCCTCTGCCATTGGACTCTAAGTCCCCCAACAGTAGGGGCTTTATCTTTGTCACTGCTCTAACCCCATTTGTTGACTCACTCAACAAATATCTATTGAGCACCCACTCTGTGAGAGCCACTGTGCTAGGTGTTAGGTATTCACTAGTGGGGAAAAAAAATGATAAAAATCCCTGCCTTTTGGAGCTTACCTCCAGTCATAGACAGAAGACCAGTAAGTCTTATAGTGTGTTAGGTCTTCGAAGGTATTAAGCATGCTAGACAGAAATAAAGTGGGGGGAGGGGTGATAGAAAGAGTGGGGGTGTGATTGTATGTAGGGAGGGCAGGAAGGGCCTAGAAGGAGATAAGGGAGGGAGCCGTTTGGATATGTGAGGGAAGGGCATTCTTGACAGTGGGAACAGCAAGTACAGAAGTGCGGAAGTGGGAGGGTCCCTGGCATTTTCCAGGGACAACAGCAAGAAAGCCAGCAAGACTGGAGCAGAGTGTGCCAAGGGGCAGGGCAGGGGAACGCACAGGGTACCATAAGGGCTTCCCCTTCCTCTGAGTTGGGAAGCCACTGGAGAGTGATGGACAAGTATGTTGATCTGACTTAGGCTTTAAAAGGACCACTCTGGCTATTGTGGTAAGAATTGATAGTTTCGACGCACATTAGGGATTTAATAGGTGTTTTCGAATGAATGAGCAGAGGGGAGTGAGAAGGAAGGAAGGAAAGAATTGCTGTGGAGGGGAGAAGCTGGAGAGGCAAACCTGAAGGAATCTTCTGACCTTGACACTCAGTGCTTCTGAGTCTAGTTAGGAAGACGTGAAAGAGAACGAATGTCCACTGAGCCGAGCTGGCCGGCGATCTTAGTAAATGTCCTGGGAGGTCATAATACCTTGTCAGGGGAAGGGTGCGACTCAAGCGCTGGTGGCCTCAGAACTGTGGGCTGTGGCCCTCCATGGGCTAGGGACAGCCTGTGTGTCCCTCAGCTCCTGTCCTCTAGCTCAGATGGTGCAAGTGGGTGAAGCAAGGTTCCTGTCTCCTCCTCCTGGACCTCATCTGACCCCCAGGGCTGTTGAGCCTTCTTGCTATGATTGGTACCTGCCTTGGGTGGTACAGTGACAGAGGAGGGCTGGGAGCCAGCCTGCGGTGATGCTGGCGGCTGAGCGTTTGGAGTGGTATTTGGCTGGGGCCAGGGGGCTGTCCGGAGTGGCAGGCTCTCTGTGGGCAGAGGCCCGGATTCTAGAGAGCCAAGGCCAAGGCGGGCCAGGAATTCCTTGCCTTAATTTTTGCCTCTAATTCCTCCCAGAAATGAGGCATGTCAGTCTTTAAATTCTCGGGTTTTTATGAGGCAATTATGGTGATTACTATAAATCTCCCGTGTGTTGTTTTCAAAGGGGCAATTAAGTGGAGGAGCCAGGCACCATTTTCGTTTCTCATTAAGTGATTAGGGCTTGTTTGGCAAATCCCAACATCTGTGGCTAGAGGCAGGCTCTGCGGAGCTTGACTTGGGCAGCGCATGGCCTCCACACACAGGAAGCATCTGGCACCTCCCTTCTGCCCTGGTTTCTCCGAGCCTGAAGGAGTTGGAGGGGCTCCTTTCATTGTGTAGATGAGGAAACCGAGGCACAGAATGGGGAACCAATCCACCACTACCGCACCACCAGCAAGCAAGAGAGTCAGGTTCTGCCGTCCGGAGAGAGACTAACCATTACGCCATACTTGCCATCTAAAGGGGTCTGCTCCTTCCAGAAGCAAAGCTGGCTCCTTCCTTAACATGGGGTCATTTTTTCCACCTGATTCTTCTTTCTCCTTGAACAACCGCTAGTGTCAACAATATGGCAGACACTGTTGGTGTCCACCCAACGGTCATTCCCATCCTCCTTTGCCTTTGCCTACCTCCCGCTAAAGAGACTGTGCAAAGCCTGTCTTGTGGTTAGGAGAGGCTACGTGACCCAGTTCTGGCCAATGAGATATGTGGGAGATTTTTCGGGGGGACTTCTGGGTAGATTCTCTTCCTCTTCTAGTTACTCAAGAAGAAAGCCTTTGCTCCATACTTAACTCCCTCACTTCTGTTTTACCTTTGGTGTTTTGTAGTGCTCCTTGGGGTGAGGCAACCATCTTATAACTTGAGGCAACAAACTAGAAGAAAGCCAACTCCTGCAGTCATCTATTGCTATATAATAAATCACCCCCCAAAATTCAGTATCTTTTTTTATTATTATGTTATGTTAATCACCATACATTACATCATTAGTATTTGATGTAGTCTTCCATGATTCATTATTTGCGTGTAACACCCAGTGCTCCATGCAGAACTTGCCCTCTTTACTACCCATCACCAGGCTCACCCATCCTCCCACCCCCCTCCCCTCCAGAACCCTCAGTTTGTTTTTCAGAGTCCATCGTCTCTCATGGTTCATCTCCCCCTCTGATTCCCCCCCCTTCATTCTTCCCCTCCTGCTATCTCCTTCTTCTTCTTCTTCTTTTTTTCTTAACATATAATGTATTATTTGTTTCAGAGATACAGTTCTGTGATTCAGTCTTGCACAATTCACAGCGCTCACCATAGCACATACCCTCCCCAATGTCTTTCACCCAGCCGCCCCATCCCTCCCACCCCCCACCACTCCAGCAACCCTCACTTTGTTTCCTGAGATTAAGAATTCCTCATATCAGGGAGATTATATGATACATGTCTTTCTCTGATTGACTTATTTCGCTCAGCATAACACTCTCCAGTTCCATCCATGTCGTTGTAAATGGCAAGATCTCATTCCTTTTGATGGCTGCATAATATTCCATTGTATAGATATACCACATCTTCTTTATCCATTCATCTGTCAGTGGACATCTTGGCTCTTTCCACAGTTTGGCTATTGTGGACATTGCTGCTATAAACATTGGGGTGCACGTACCCCTTCGGATCCCTACATTTGTATCTTTGGGGTAAATACCCAGTAGTGCAATTGCTGGATCATATGGTAGCTCTATTTTCAGCTTTTTGAAGAACCTCCATACTGTCAAAATTCAGTATCTTAAAGGAACAATTTATCATCTGTCACCATTCTGTATGTTGACCAGACTCAACTAGATGGTTCTTACTTGAGGTCTCTTATGTGGTTGCAATCTGATAGAGTTGGGGACAGCAATCTTCTAAAGGCTCAATGGGGCTGGATGTCGTGGATGGCTCACTCACATAGCTGGCAGTTGATGCTAGATACCCCATGGGAGCTCAGCTAGAGCCCCTGACCAGGACACCTGCATAGGGATTCTCCATATGGCTTGGGTGTCCCACAGCATGACTGCTGTTTTCCAAGGGCAAGTGTTCAAGCACTAATCATTTTAAGAGGCCCAGACAGATGCTACAAGGCTTATGATGTAACCTTGAAAGTTCAAAATGTCATTTCCACCACATGCTATTGGTTAAGCTAATTACTAAGGCCAGCTCAGATTGAAGAGGAAGAGAATTAGACTCTCTCTCTAGGAGAGGGAATGGCAAAGTGACATTGCAGAAGACCAAGTGGTGTGGGAGATATTGTTCTGTCATCTTTGGGAAATGCAATCTACCACATCCACACCCTGAAGACCATGATGTGGTAAGCTGGAAAGAGCCATGGTCCTTTTTATCTATAAGCCACGCACTGGTCCTGGGACTACCCTTTCTGGACTTCTCAAGTAAACAAATAATGTCCTAAAAGTTTAAGCCATTGTGAGTTGGATTTTCTGTCCAAATTTGGAGCAGGAGGCAAATCTGATCAGGGAAGACTTCTTGGAGAAGGTGGGACTTAAACTGGACATTTCAAGACCATCTCAAGTTCTTACACTATGGTATCAAATACGCCTAGATTTGAGTTCTATTTCTGCAATTACTACTAGCTGTGTGACTCTGAGCAACTCAGCCTCTCTGAGCTTCAATTTCCTCATTTATAAAAGAGGCATAATAATAATATTTGCCTCTAAGGCCCTTCTGAGAATTCAGTGAGATGACACATAGTAAGAGCTTAGCATGAGACCTGACGCATAGTGATTTTTAAATGTCATTTTATCATGACTATTTTATCAGATTATTAATTGAGAGGCAGAAAAGCAACCCAGTTGGTTTTGTGTGGTTCCCGATGTTGTCACTGAGACCACTGAGGGGGAAGTGTCAGGAAAGCATTTTGTGGGAGACATAGCTGCCTCTGGATGTGCCTCTTCCATCTCTGGGGCCAAAAGCAGAGCTGAGGGGCCCTGGGAGAAGCTGGACTGTCCTGTACAGCTCAGTGATGGGGAAGAGGTGGGAGTGGCCTATAAGTTGGGAGCTAAGGAGAAGAGCCTATTTTGGGACCCCAAACAATAGCTAAGAGCAGTCTATGAGGCCCCCCAACTCTTCCTCTATGGAAACCTGAGGTTGGGATGGGGAACAGTCCTCTGCAGGTAGGGTGACCAGTTTGCCCTAGTTTGCCCAGGACTTCCCAGTTTTAGCATTGAAAATCTCACATCCTGAGAAGCTCTTCACTACAGGGCAAACCAGGATGGTTGGTCAGATCCTGTCTGCAGGGGATCCTCTAGGTGGAGCCCTCCAAGATTCAGGGAGTCCTGTGTCCCAGTGTAAGGGATAACATCCCGGCCAAGTAGTCTGTCCACTGGAGGCCCTTGATGCAGAGCCACCTCCAGGCCACCAGGCTTCATAGCCCTTATAGGTCAGGGACAGCAGCGGCCCCTCAGTGATCACAAGCTGCATGTCCAGGCCTGGAGACAGAAGGTACAGTATGGAGTAACAACAACTTCTCTCCAGCACAGTTGGCCTGTCTCAGCTCTTTGAGAGATTCACTCTTGTGCTATTATCACCAGTGAGTAACATGAGATCATTTTAGGGCTCAAGACGTGTAAGAATGGTGCTCAAGCCTGAGACATAGCTTTCCCAAATCAAGCCATAGAACTGAAATACCACCATTCACTCTTTATTTGTGAGGCGTGAAGCAATAGGTACTATGTTCCCAGAAGCTCTCACCTGACATGCACACTTGGAGTGAAGAAGTCTACAGTCCTTTCCTGTGGAGGAAAGAGCATCGAAAGGTGAAGAAGAGGTGCCTGAAGCTCAGGGATAAGGGAGCAAGCACAGGAGTCCTGAGGCACGCTTTTGAGGACCTCACAATTGGGCCAGTGTGGTAATATGAGGGATAGAAGAAAGAGCCAGGGCTGACATGTCACTGGGGATGATACCCTGATGGCTCATCTTATTTCCCTTTCCCTTGAGAGCCCTCTAAAATGACTGTTAAGAAATAAAGAGGATGTAAGCCCACAATAATAAAAATAATGGGTGAGGTACCACCAGTAGGGGAGACGCTACAACAAATTTCAGGACAACAGAAAGCAGATGGAAGAGTGGTAACTGATGCAGCAGGGCACAGAAAGCCTTAGCACAGAGCATGCAGAGAAGACACAGTCAAGGAAAAGAGGCAGGCATCCTTGACAGAACCAGCAAGACACAGAGCTCAAATCAGCAGATGAAATGAAAATCTGTACCCTGGACAGGGCCTCCCCACACCTGGGCACAGAGCACCAAGAGGTCAGAGTCTGCTCTTTAGGTGGGAGCAGGCAGTTTCTGGAGAAATCTAATGTCCCCAGAAGAAGGACCCTCATGTACTGGCCTTGGGGTGGGAATGGGGGGAGGAAATCCTCTGCTGTAGCAACTGACTGACCACCTCATCCACTAAGGCATGCCAGCTGATCAGTAAGCTGCTGAGTTCTTCATTCTTAAACATGAATGGACAGCCAAAGATTACCACACATTTGAGGAAAGCCTCCAAACTGAACGTAAGACAAATAAAATGACCTCAGAGGAAATGGAAATGATGCAAGGAACAGAGAAGAATGAAAAAAAAGTTTACACTCTATTAATAACCTCACAGAGATTCAAGGAGGTATCATATCCCTAAAATAAAAACTGGATGGTATAAAGAAAAAGAACCAAACAGCTCTTGGAAAAATATATATATATTTATATTATATGTATATATTAGGTATATAAATATTTTTATATTATAGGCATATATTAATTATGTAATTAATTTATATATTATGTAAATAAATTATATATAACTTATATATAATATAAATCTATATAATAGGAATAGAATGTTTTCAAGCTCAAGAAATTTTTCAGAAAGTGAAATAAAAAGATGAGGAGGTAGAAAACAGGAAAGAATGGGGCTCCTGGCTAGCTCAGTCCGAAGAGCACGCAACTCTTGATCTCGGCGTTGTGAGTTTGAGCACCACATTGGCTGTAGAGATTACTAAGAAAAGTAAATAAACTTGAAAAAAAAAAGAAAATATGACAGAAAATATAAGCAACATAAAGGATCAATCCAAGAAGTTAAAAATCCAACAAATGGGAATTCTAGCACAAATAGATACCAGTGGAGAAGAGGAATTATTTAAAAGTCACATAAGAAAATTTCCCATAAACAAAGTTCATATTAAAAGAGTTCGCTATGTGCCCCCCAAATGAATGACAAAGTGACCCACACTCAGGAACAATATCCTGACATTTTTTAACACAGGGATTAAAGAGAAGATCTAAAAGCTTTCAGAGGGGAGAAAAATGAAAAGAAAAAAGGTCGCAAAGGAATGAGAATGAGAATGGCTTCAGAATTCTCAGCAGCAACATGGGATGCTAGCAGTCAACAGAGAAATACTTCCAAATGCTGGCAGAGCAGAGTTTTCAATCTAGAGCTCTATAAAGGCTGAACTGTCAATTACTGGGCTAGAGTACAGACATGTGGAGCCATATCAGGAGTCAGAATATTTATGTCCTATGCACCCTTCCTTAGGTGATTACTGGGAGGGTTTTCTCCAAACATGGAAATGAGCCATGGAAGAAAAAAGACTAAGTTCCAGAAAAGACTAGCCGCCGACCCCCCCCCCCCCCCAGTGCAGAAGCTGTGAGGGGAAGTCAGGCTGACAGGTGTCCGGCAGGTGGAGACACTCGCAGAGGAGACTGGAGTGGGAGAGTAGGGGGCCTTGAAAGGAGGTCTCTGGGAAGAGAGGGAGGCTGAATGAGAGACTGGATAAACATGAGGGAGAGATAAAGGCAGTAAGGAAAAGAGGAAAAGAAAAGTAGTGTAAGAAATAAAATGCCTTCTAGGGGTGCCTGGGGGGCTCAGTCGGTTGGGCATCTGCCTTCAGCCCGGGTCATGGTCCCAGGGGCCTGGGATGGAACCCCGCATCGGGCTCCCTACTCAGCAAGGAGTCTGCGTCTCCTTCTACCTCTGCTGCTCCCCCTGCTCGTGCTCTCTCTCTCTCAAATAAGTAAAGTCTTAAAAAATAAATAAATAAAATGTCATCTAGTAACTACTAGCTCTGCAGTGACTGATACTAACACAATTACACAAAAAAATTTCTTAGTTTCTAAAATTTTGGATGCATCTATATGCATTCTATCTTGGAAGGGGCAAGTGGAAGGGAACTGAGCCCAGCGCCTAGTGCCAAGAGTGCCCCATGACCAATAGTCAGCAAGTAAACAGACACTTCAGTCTTACAACCGCGAGGAATTGGATTCTGCCAAGAGTTTGGTAAGCTTGGAAGTAGAATCTCTCCAGAGCCTCCAGATGAGAGCCCGGCCCAGCTGGTTTCTTGATTTCAGCTTTGTGATATTGTGAGCAGAGAACCCAGACTTCGGAACAACTGTAAAGTAACACGTGGGTGTTGTTTAAAGTTGCCAAGTTTGTGATGATTCGTTACACAGAAATAGAAAACTAATACATCTGGCATGTCTGCCCCCAAACTCCTATTTTATTTGTTATAGGAGATGTTTTGGCCTAGTGGTTAAACTGTCAGATTGCAGGCAGGCTGACCTGGATTAGAATTGTTCCTCTATGATGGTTAGCAGTCACAAACACAGTAAGCAGTCAATAAACAGAATTGTAACTATCATTTTATTCACTTTCTTTGTTCAGCTCTTACTCCCTCTGACTCCCTGACTCCCTGCCTCACTCCTCTGGAAGTTCACACCCTCCCCTGCACTTTGTACTTGCTGCATGAAAGCAGGTCTCATGCTATACTGGTTAAATGCCCTCTCCAGACTATTAGCTCGTGGAAGGGCAGAAATCCAGGCCTGCCACAGCCCCTGTCGTGAAGAAGGAGCTCTGGGAATGTTTATGGAGACGGAACATAGAGAAACTTCCTAGAAGTCGGAGCCACCCAGTGAGGACAACTGCTTAGGGAGGGATGAGCAATCTGTTGCTAGGGTAGCTACCTGTCAGGGATGCTGAAAAAGACTGACTTCATGACACACTAGGTCCTTCTACCCTAGCTTATGTTTTGAAGCCAGGATTTATTCCATAGACCCCCGGGGCGGGGGGAGGCGGGGGGGAAGCCGGGAGGCAGGAGCTGGGTGTGGAAGATCTCTCCAGCTAGAGCTGATGGGGAAGTTGTTGAGTTGGGCATTAACTCACTCAATTATTTTAACATGGATTGTTAACTTTGGTAATCCTGCCCTGGGAGATGCTATCTCAGGCTCTGAAAAAGAGATGAGATTTGGACAGCTGCTCCCGGGGGGAGAAGCTTTTGGTAGAGGCCACATTATGATTAAGACCTGACAGATCAAGTTCCCAAGAAGTCTCAGGACTGAGCAGGGGGCTCTGAAGTATGTTTGTTCAGCTAGGAGGGAGGCGGGAGGAGGGGTTGTGGCTGTTTCAGTGGTTTGGGAGAGGGAAAAGGGGGGAATGCGTACAGTGGATCCCAGGAGGTTGGGGCTGGAAGTAAGGTGCCTCCCAGCTCTGTGCAGGGAGCCGGAACAGGGAGGTGCAGGCTTGTGGGCCCAGAAACAATCGACAGGCTGGCGGAACCCGCGGAAGGTGGATGCACGATGGATGACGGGCGCCCCTTGGTGGCCACACTGAATAACCACACCTGATTCCAATGAGGCTCAGCCAGTACCCAGCTGTTTCACTTCCCTCTTGCTCACACAAGAGACCACTTGTTGCAGTGAAAATGATCTGTGTGAATGCAGCTGTGTCTGGGGTTGTGGTCTGTGTGCTGTGTTGCCCAGCTGGGTAGGTGTACACGTGTACATGAATTTAGGCATGTGTATTTGTGTGTCTCAGAGTATGTGTACTGGGGCCAGGGATGGGGCATTGTGAGCACTGGAACCAGAAGGTGCATCTGTATGTTTGTATGCATGTGTATCCGTTGGTACCATGCTTGTGTCTGCGTGGATGTGTGTTAATGTAACTTTTTGGGCCTTGGCTTTCTTTTCTGTTACACATTGAAATAGTTAAGCTCCATAATCTTATTGTTTGTTTAAAGTTCGCTCTTGGATGAAGGCCTGTTCCAGAATAACTAGCAGATGCGAAAAGCATCCATTATGTATTTTTGCAATTAGCCGAAAACCCAGAAACTTTTCTTAAATAACAGACACAGTTCTGTGGGTTGCTTATTGCTAGGAGGCGCCTCCTCTCCCCGGCTCAGGCAGGCGGGCTGCCGGCCCAGCCCTAACCCAGGCCAAGCCAGGGAGGGTTTGCAAACTGTCCCTAGTGAGATGGAAAAAACCATTAAGGGTTCAGAATAGAACTCAAGGGACAGCTACAGCAAGGAGGAAAAAGAGGAGAAAAAGAGGAGGGGGTGAGGAGTAGAGCAGCCTCCAAAATCTGAGAAGCCTTTGTCAAACTGCCTCATCCAGCCTAGTAGTTAGCCTGGTCTGGACTTGACTAAACAGACACAAGTCCACATTCTTTTACCTGCCTTTACAGTTTGTCCATTACATTTCCCCCCCTTGTCTTTGCATGTTCCTGTCTCCCATTGTTTGGTACACGGACGCCCACCCTGTCCAGCTGGGCGCATCTCCCCCACCCCTCACTCATCCTGCCATGCTTTTGCTAGTGCTGTTCCTCTCCTCTGATGAGAAGCAGGCACCTCCTCACCACCAGCAGCATTATCCCCAAAGAACTTTGTTGGGTACCTAACCCAGACACTGGGGAGGGGTCCCGGGAGGCAGAAAACAGACGCTTAAGGAAATTTCTCAGTGTTTGGGTTCCTATGGGAAGGCACAGGCTTCCATGATGTTCCTCAGCCTTTCCTCCCTGGTTCTATGGACAGGGAGCTCTTCTGTGTCCTGGGTTTCAAGAGGGCCCAGAGAATGTGGCTGGGGTTCCAGGTGGACCTCAGACTTAGATAGCTACAACTTGAACAGGATGGTCCACAAGCCATAGAACCTAAGGGCTGGAAGATTCTAAAACATCCTGCTGAGTAGGCATCCAGGCTTGCTTGCACACCTCCAGTGATGGGGAACTCACATCCTCAGTTATCCTAGTTCACTGCTGGCCAGCTTTTTTTTTTTTTTTTCCCCTAAGATTGTGTTTATTTATTTGACAGAGAGAGCACAAGCAGGGGGAGCGGCAGGCAGAGGAAGAGGGAGAAGCAGGCTCCCCACTGAGCGAGGAGCCTGACACGGAACTCTATCCCAGGACCCTGGGATCCTGACCTGAGCCGAAAGCAGATTAACTGACTGAGCCAGCCAGGCGCCCTTGCGCGGCTCTAAATTTAAAAGGACTCCTTTAGTTGCTTCCATGGTCTTATCTGTGCCCTCAAGCCCACATTGAACACATCTACAACATCTCCCTTCAGAAGTCTGGACAGTGAGAGCAGCCCCCAGGGCTCTCCTCACCTTTTAAGACAGTGGCAGCTGGTGAGCTGAGCCACCTACATTGTCAAGTTAGTACCCACCTGACAACTTTTTTAGGGAGAGAATATTTGTGATCTTCTCCTAGTCCTTTTTCCTCTCCTCCCCCTGACCAACCCAGGAGCTTCAGGAATGGCAGACTAGGCAACTGTTTGACTTGTGAGCTCTCATTAGGGTTGTTATCAATTTGTCATCTATCCAGCACTAAGTATCTACTCTATGTTAGGCACTGTGGATATAAAGACCAAGAAGACTTGCTTGGTCCCTTGCCCACAAAGATGCAAGACTGGGAGTTTCCAATATCAGCTCCGGTCACTATTTAGTACGGTGATTCTCAAAGTATCAGTATCACCTGGAACTTTTATAAGAAATGCAAATTCTTGGACCATACCCAGATCTACAGAACCAGAAGCTCTGGGGTGGGCCCCACAAATTGGGTTTAACAAGCCCTCCAAATGATTCTGATGCACTTGAAAGTTTGAGAACCACTGATTTAGATTCACCTGGGGAGTCTTTAAAATGAAATTAGAATTTCTGGGAGTGGCACCAGTTTAAAAAAAAAGGTTTAAAGGACATTCAACAGATGTTCTGCACATCAAATGAAATCCTACTAAATGAGTGACTCTGGAGCATCACAAGATACGACTTTGCCTTTCCCCTTTCCAAGTTGTTGTTAGGAATGACAGTGGATAAAATCATGTTGGGGTTAATTAAGGAATGTGTGCTGGAAGAAAGGAAAGCTGGGTTCTAGGCCTAGTTCCTCTACTATCTGGAGGGCTTTTTTTTTTTTTTAATATTTTATTTGTCAGAGAGAGAGAGCACAAGCAGGGGGAGTGGCAGGCAGAGCAGGCAGAGGGAGAAGCAGATTAGATTCCCTGCAGAGCAAGGAGCCCAATGTGGGACTCGATCCCAGGACCCTGGGATTATGACCTGAGCTGAAGGCAGATGCTTAACCGAGCCACCCAGGCGTCCCTATGTGAAGGGCTTTGAGGAAGACACGTCCTTCAATATCCAAGAGAATGTATTAAGAATAAAACGTATTAAGAATCTACTCTGTGGGCGCCTGGGTGGCTCAGTTGGTTAAGCGACTGCCTTCGGCTCAGGTCATGATCCTGGAGTCCTGGGATCGAGTCCCGCATCGGGCTCCCTGCTCGGCGGGGGGTCTGCTTCTCCCTCTGCCCTCTTCCCTCTCGTGCTCTCTGTCTCTCATTCTCTCTCTCTCAAATAAATAAATAAAATCTTAAAAAAAAAAAAAAAAGAATCTACTCTGTGCCAGGTCAGTAAGAGAATACAGAAATACAGCTAAGATCTCTAAAATTTCTTTCCCAAAGACTCCATGCATCAAGAACTATGATGCACACCCATAGAGGAGAAAATAGGCAGAAAGCCTCTCCTCTTCTCTCCCAGTCCAGTAAACAGAGTCAGTGAAAATGCTGAGGATATACCATAGTCTTACCAGGCTTCCAGTAGAAATTTATACTAAGCAGTTTCAGATCTGGAGCATGAACCAGAAACTGTCAAAGTCTTCATAAAGCAGAAATTTTCTAAGTCATAACACAGGAACATTAAAACAAAGGTACAATAGGTCAAAAATCAACTAGACTGAACTATGCGTGGGTGGTTAGATTTTTCACCAAAACATTGTTTTCTGGTCCCTATCTCTCTCTCCTGGTTTTCCTTCCAAGATAGTCAGTCACACTTTAAGTCTTCTCTGAGTTGTGTGCTACAAACAGAGGGAGGCTGATGAAGTCAAAGATTCCTCTTATCAGCATCCAGTCTCCAGGAGGAATGAAAATGGAATCCTAAGGAGAGGCCCCTGGGTGGCTCAGCTGGTTAAGCCTCCAACTCTTCATTTCGGCTCAGGTCATGGTCTCAGGGTGGTGAGACTGAGCCCCGCGACGGGCTCTATGCCAGGCATGAGGCCTGCTTAAGATTCTCTCTCTCCCTCTGCCCCTCCCCCCTCTTCCTCTTTAAAAAAAAAAAACAACACACAAAACATAAAGAAATTGTTGGTAGACCCAAGTAGGATCCAAAGTTCAGTGATGTAACTTGTAGCTATGGCTATAGCCAAAAATAATTTTCCTTTTCAGTTTATTTTTTCAAGAAATATTTATTGAGTGCCTACTATGTACAGCCATTGGGAAACAGAGACGAAAACAGACATTTTTGCTCTCCTGACACTTAGAATCTAGCAAAGGGGGTCATTGATAAGTAAACAAAGTAACCTCACAAACAGCAGATCTGTGCAATAGGGAAAATAAACGAGGGTAATAGGCTAGTGATGAGGAGGCATGGGCTACCAGAAAGACAGGAGGCAGATCTGGTAAGACCCAGAGGTCTGGGGTTCCAATTCAAGACTCACAACTATTTAGCTATAAAGATTGTTGGGTAATTGATTTGGATTCCTTGGGCTGCAGTTTAATCATCCATGAAACAGGAAAATTGCCATCCCAACCTACATAATTTGGAAAGCAAAATGAGATCACAGGGCTAAAAGTGTGCTTGCATTAAAGCACCATACAAAAGCACAATACAGGTAAGAAACCACTAGACTTGAGCTTAACTGGTGAGCTTGAGGGCAGGGACTGTATTACTGATTGTGGTATTCCTAATTAATTTGTCTCAAACATATTTTGAATGAATGGCCAACCAACTTTTTGTAACATCATCATTTAGTGCTCTTGCCGTTTCTTGGTCTGATGACAGACACGGTGCCTAAGGAAAATGTAGATTTCCTGTAACAAACTCTCTGATCTCAGTCAAGGGCTAGCATCTCTGAAATGTAGCTGGTTAACATGATCAGTTAGCTCAATTAAGATGGCAGATCCTTGCATTAATGTGATTACAAACTGTAATAATGCCTCCTGTATGAATCTAGCGGTTATTCCAGCAAATGACCAGTCTGTGTATTGTCATATGAAACAATGATTTAGCTGATGACTGTAAATTAAACAGCTACTTCAAGTCACATACACAAGCTGAACTCACAAATATCCATTAGAATTACTCAAACCGTAAGTTAAGGATAAATGAAGACAGACGGTGTCAAGGGAGTCACATTCTTGAAACCCACTTTCATCAACAAAATTCTCCTGAAGAGTAGTGGGAATGTGGCCTACGATCATGCAAACTGTGGGCAGATGAAGAAATGGTGTTGGTAGGAGTGATTATGGGCGGAAGAAGTCTCCTACAAGGGCCGCCGTGGATGAAGGAGAACTGGGCTGAACCAGCTCCTGCTTCTCTACACAAATGGCTTCACTCCCCCCCTCCCCCCCCCCCCCCCCCCCCCCCCCCCCCCCCCCGCCCTCAGCCCATTCCCTCCCCTCCATCTCTGAATCTTGCATGAGCACGCAGCAGCAGCCTCAAGGCCAGGAGCACGGAGCACGCCTCCCGCCGCTGAAGAGCACTTACCAGGGCTCAGTAAAGGCCCCGAACAGAGGAACGGTCTCTGCTCCGTCATGTTTGAGGCTGCATAGGACACAGACACTCTGACACAGAACCTGACACCAGGGGGATTTTGATGCAGCTGTTTTTAAAATGGCCATTGGATAGGAGTGTTTTGACCCCACATGAAAGTTGAACATTAAACCTCAGCATTTTTCCCCCCAAACACGTAAACAATGCGTCTATTGGAACCACTCTCCCAGGTCAGGATAGGATAATGGTAGCGCCTGTTGTGCGCTACCTGGTGATTAAAAAGAAGACAGGTTTCCATTGTGACAAGGCTATTGTGATGCAGCCTTGAGCAATCACAGAGAACTCGGGCCAAATTCTGACGGCGGCTGTGGAGCCACTTGTGAAAATGTTTCTCTATAAAACTAACGAACAACCTACAGTGAGCCATGCCCAACAGCTTCGTGCTTCCAAGAACTAACTGCTGAACCAATTCAGTGTCTTTTCCCTCTGGTTCTGGAAGCCTTTGGAGCCAGGTGCTTGTGGGAGGGCCACTTCCACCTAGAGCCTTTAGAGGGCTGCAAGGGTTTACAGACTGGCAAGGAATCTGAGCCAATTCAGGGGTTTTCTTGGAAGTCCATCTGGAGTCCACTGTATCACTTTCCCCCCCTTAATTTCATAGAAGCAGCTACTGAGAGTATATTTCGTCCAGGAAGCCTCCTAAAGGGTAGAATGAGAATATTTCCAAAGCTCACATACATATTTTTTGAATTTTACTTTCTTTTTTTAAATGTGGTTCCTCAACCAAAAGAGAATGCATCTGCTGTCTATGCAGAAGGCTGCTTAACTGCTTGATTCCACTGTGTAGAAGACACTTTTTAAAGTTGGTTTGGATTATCTACGTTAGGGTTGAGGTGTGGTAACGTACCTCTGCAGATGTGCAGATGCTTTTCCTGTGGTCGGTTAGGGCATCAAAGGCCAATGTTAGGAAGCTGCATAAAGTAACTTCAAAATGTATCCTAAATAAAAAACAATTTTCTGTGGCTGAAAGAACCTCACTTAGAGAAATGTTGATTTATGACCCCTGTCTCCCCCTAAATAGGACAAAATAATTAAACCATCTTCTCTTATGCCTCGGTCTTAGGAGGACAAAATCATGAAAGAAAAGCCTCTTTAAAGAAGATGGACTCAAGAAAACCAGGTTCTGCTCTGATGAGCAGGGACAGCAGGGACCCCATAAAAATCTGAGCCCTGGTGATAGCCTGGAGCTGGTATAGCTGACCAAAGGTATAGGGTGACAACCAGAAATTCAACTTCATCCTTTGGCTCTCCCCAGGACAGGAAAGCTGGTGACCTGCAGAACATAACTGAGACCCAGAATTAACACCACAATCACAATAATCACACCCATTCAAAGGAAAGCATACCTGGATCCAGAGACTACTTACACTGGAGTCAGGGGTGAGGAAATAAAGGGATAGGTGATTAGGACCATTTTTTACCTTTTTCCTTAGTACACAATAAATGAGCTTCCTTGCTTTCATTAGAAAAAAGAAATGCTTAGAATTAAGGCACATTTAATTTAGCTGAAGCATGCAGGTAGGCTAGGGAGAAGGGAAATAAGTTATGTCATAATGATTATTAGCCAAAAGAAGACATCTGAAGGTCTACCCACATCAGGATGTTAGTTTTAGGTAGAAAACTTCTATCAGGCAGAGAGTATGTTTACAGCAGCACCATGGCTAGTGCAATTAGTACGTGTTTGAAGATGAAGGACCAAACCTCCACGGAAAAAGTTCTGACCTACTCTGGCCAATACTTTCAGCCACTATTATCTCCAGAGACCACTGAGTGTCAGGCAACCACTCAGATTACGTGGCAAAGCCACAAGCCCCCGAAACCCTGCATCCTGAGATGTTGCTGGCTGCCAATCTCCCCCTGAAAGAGACAAGCAATTGATGCTGCAGGTAGGTAATAAAGTATGCTATACTCGTGCTTCAATCCAAATTACTTCTTAAAGCAATGGGATAAAGTCATGCTTTCTACTTAATTCAAATATGCAAACATAATACACAGAGCAGAAAATTCTCCTGGATCCTGAACTATGATTTTGCCTTAAACCCACATGTTAAATACATGATACTTCTCGGTCTTTCAATATGCTCCAAAGAACAAAAATCTGAAAAAGCAAAGGCCATAGCACAAAATTTATTAGAATTATTTACCAAATGAGTCATACACATCCAACATCACTGAATGGAAATAAGGCTAATTAATTAAAAAAAAAAAAAAAGGCAAGGCTTCCACTGGGGTCTTTCAAGAAAGTCAAAAACTTCTTGG
The DNA here is from genome assembly GCF_011800145.1 of Mirounga leonina. Taxonomy (NCBI): domain Eukaryota; kingdom Metazoa; phylum Chordata; class Mammalia; order Carnivora; family Phocidae; genus Mirounga; species Mirounga leonina. Next base: position 57,292,744 of record NW_023270447.1, read on the forward strand.
TTACTGTATCTTTAACAAATGGAATAACTAAAGTAATGAAGTCAGATGTATCTCAGTCAAATCCTAAACTCAATATTGCCAACATGTTTTTCTACTCAAAAGCAAACAATAAGCAAAGGCTCATAATTTAGTTATTATTGTTTCTTGGTTTCTGTTCTCAAATGCCACAGAAGGATGTGTGATGAAAGGAAGCAAAGCACCTAGTCTCAGCAGTCTTCTTAAAAACCTTAAATTTGCTTTCCCGATATCAATACAAATCTTTAGATTCCCCTATCTGATGAATTTTTTCACTTATTTAAGTAGGAATGCTCTAAAAACCTTAGTCTTTACTCTTGTTTCATACTGCAGTTGTTTGATTAAACCACCAGGAAAGTCCCTCTGTACTGGCTGGACTAAATCACTAGATAAGAATTCATTACAATCTCTTCCAAGAAACCAAAATAATCTCAATACAAATTTTGGTGGCTAATATGTTACAGTACTTACAGATACTTTGTTTCTTAATGGCAAGTTTGTTGAAAAATGTATCATTAAGAAGTGAATTTCATAATACACATAGAAATAAACGAACCTATTACAATGTAAGAACATTCATAAATTGCACTCACTATTCCCAATGACTTCATACTTTTTTTTTTTAAGATTTTATTTATTTATTTGACAGAGAGAGACACAGCGAGAGAGGGAACACAAGCAGGGGGAGTGGAAGAGGGAGAAGCGGGCTTCCCGCCAAGCAGGGAGCCTGATGCAGGGCTCGATCCCTGGACCTGAGATCATGACCTGAGCCGACGGCAGACGCTTAACAACTGAGCCACCCAGGCGCCCCTCTTCTTTTTTTTTTTAAAGTAAACTATGTTCAATGTGGGGTTTGAACTCAAGACCATGAAATAAAGAACTGCATACTCTACCACTTGGCCAGCCAGGTGCTCCTATTCCCAATGACTGTAAATATAAAGTCTAATTACACAAAGACAAAATTCCTTACCTGATTTAAGCTTGTATACCAAATCGCATACATGCTAAAAATGAGAAACATTTTAATAAATCTCACATTAAGAACCTTGGAAGTCACTCTGCATTAGTAATGGCAGAAAAGATAAGAGAAGGAGAAAATCAATTTCTCAGAGATTTTTTAAAGGAAGAATGGATTTAAGGGAAAATTCCTTGGGACTCTTTAGCCTTTTCTTTTATTCTGTACCTTTCAATGCTTCAACATGATGCCAAAAAAGAATATACTAAATAAAAGTAGCCAGGAAGGAAATCAAACATTTATAAGATATATTTATTATTTTTCTGACCAAAGTGCAATGATTTTTAAATCTCCTTAAACAAATAACTGAAAAAAAGTATTCAAGAAAATATAACACAAATGGGAAATTAACCATTAGATGTTTTTACTTCATACGAACCCTACATTTAGTCTAGAAAACAAACAAAAACACTTTGAATGAAGTGTTACTAAAATGCTAACCAAATCATTGACCATAAACCTCATACATGCATTTCAAGGTTCCACTGCTAGGAATTCTGTTAAGATCAGTTTAATCACTAAGAACACTACATAATAGAGGACAGGAACACAGGTCATTAGATGTGGTCCCTGCCCCTTACCCTCAGATTTATGTCAGAATAAAGCTGACAATTCTGCCAGGCTCTGAACCCCCAGTGACCCCCATCCCAATCCCTGGAAGCAAAGAAGATGCCCTGTCACACAACTTTGTATAAGTTGTAATAAAACAAAGCCTAAGTTTTCTTATCTTTCTACAGGAAATGGTCAATTATTTGATAAATACTAAAACACTTCTAGGAATTCATTTTATGAGTTCGTTTACCAAACACATTTTGCAAGAACCGACTACACAATAAGTTCCTTTGGAATTTGGTCCACAAATTCACTTAACAGGTTGGAAATTTAAAACCTGCAAGAAAACAAGGAAGTGGGGAATCCCTAATCCTAACATGTTGTAATTATTAAAGGGATATACAGACATACTAAAAAGTTTTGCTCACAGAAGGCACAAACTATAAAAGGGATATATTTTTTTAGTAAAAACAAAGAACTAAGCTGATATCCTTCTTTGTTTTGTGAGCACCATAGCTAAGATGAAGTCAGACCCGAATTCACTGTCTACTCCTATAACCAAAAAAATCTAAGATAAAAAATTTAATTTGTCTTACTACATACTTTCCAGCCATTAACTGAGATGTAATTTTGAAAGATTAAAATTGCCTTAAAAAGGGGTTGTAATAGCAGCTATCAAAGCAATATTCAAGCATGATTCTGAGGATGCTTTCAGGTTTAGAGTTAGCCTTCTTTGTCAAAAATCTTCATAACTTGATCAAAAACCTGTAAAGGACAAAAATAATAGTAATTTAAAAAGAAGGCATTATTAAAACACTATATGGCTTAAGTTCCTGTTAAAAAGTCAATTTTCTATTAATTTTCAAGATGTATCATTAAAATATATATTGTAATTCCTTGGTTTCATCTATCTTACTTTAGACAGTAGTATGTAATATCATAAACACATATAAAATTGTGAACAAGTGCATTCAATTTTATTAGTGTTTTCAGGACAAAACAAATTTCTTGATCAGTAGCAATTACTGGATAAAATGTAAACTGAAGTGGCTTATTTTTCTAGTTCTGGTTCTAAAGCACTAAGTTCCCTGATATATCACCTCACCTCTAGGGGAAGGAGTAATGGATAAAAAACCAATAGAACTATGTGATAAACAAGGAAAGTCCAGAAAGGAAGACTCAGGGAATCAGGGCAAGAGGAGCTGGACTGAGAGACACTAGAAAGAGCTGCTGGGCACTGAAAGCTCATGGATTTTCAGAGGCAGAGAGAAGGGCTGGGTTTGGAAGCCCTGAGCCCCTGGAGCTCTGTGCTCTGTGATGAAGAGACAGAAGCAGCCTGGGGCCCTTGAGCTAAAAGGACTCGCCATTACATTAGAGATTTTAAAAAATGAACGTGGTCCAAATCACAGTTCTCAAAATGCCAATTTTCCAGTGCTTGAGAAGAGGTTTGGAATTAATAAACCACCCACTTCTTGTGAAGAACAAGTCTGAAGTTGTAAAATCTATTTTAGACGCTATTCAAAAAAGAGAAAAAAATCTCATTTTTCATTTAGTCTCCAGGGTCTTGAAAAGCAAACTAATCTGTCAGATCTCTTTTTCTCCTGCCTACCTACCCCCTTGCCCCATGAAATCACATTTTTACTTGACTTTTCTTTTAAGGCAAGCTAGGGATACTCACTTCGTCAACAGACTTAGAGGCATCTATTTTCTTGACTTTCCCCATTTCTTCATATAAGTCAATAATTGGCTTTGTTGACTGAAGATAGGTCTGAATTCTGCAAAAGCAGCAAATAATGTAAGGTTCTAAGTATCCACCCATTCTCCCCCATGTTATAGGATTGCTCGGAGCACAACCCAGATCTGACCCAACCGACTCCCTTACCATCTTCTTAGACCAGATATTTTACATATTTAAGCATGCCATTTTCTTTTTCTGGGCAAACTGAGGCAGGTATTTAATCTGTTCCTCAAATTCCAAACTGAGCCTAAGGTGGCGATGTGTAAAATCTGCAGAGTACCTCTTCTCCAAGCTCTCTCTGTTGTCATCACTTCTACCACTACTTTTTCCCCTCTCAAGGCATCGTTCAATACAGATCTAAAAAGAGAAATAAATAAAAAGTTATTACAAAAAAAAAATGTGAATTTGCTATTCATGTTTGCCATTCTTTTAACCTGAAAGGAGAACAAAGTTTGAAGAGATTACAAAAAACCCCCTACATTAAAACTAATTTGTCTAATTCATTAATCAACATGCAAAGTCCTTTTAAATTTAAACATGTGGTTCAATTTATATAAACTAGGTTAAATAAGTACAGAGCATAATAAGAATTCATTCATGACTCAGTTTTTCCTGTGTACTTTTTTTAAAACCGCAATAAAAAGAAGATCTGTGTGTGTATGCTTCCATCTAGGACATATTATTAACTTATTAGGTATGAATTACATGCCTCAAACTTTGTTCCATTTGCTTACTTTTTGGTAATTCCATAAATATCCAAATATTTAAGAATCAACAAATTTGCATTTGAATAAAGTATCCCTTGTTAATCGTGAATAAACATTCCTTAGTTATAAAGCTGCGGTAACATTCTAAAGTTCACTTTGAAGAATAAGTGAAAACATATTTTTGGGGGTTGGAAAAAGAGAGTTAGATTTTAAAACAACTCAAAGCTGCAGCAAGTCTCTCCACCAGAGGCACATTTGCAATTCAACCCAAGAATAGCCAACTTCCTTCAAGGCAGTACTTTAGATTCTTATTCTTTCAGGCTGTTGGCATTAATTTAATGAAGTTATATTACAGCTGTCAAACAGTCAGGTCTTTTAATTAAATGATCCTGAGAAATTCATTTAGTTATTCAAAGGTATGTCTGGGTATGTTATTAGAAGTACCAGGAAGAAAAAGAACGCTTTCCTGCTTTTTTCAAGAAGAAAGGTATTTTACTCTTAGAAGATAAAAATCAAGCTATCTTTTTTTCCCCCCCAAATCAAGCTATCCTATATGTTTCTTTAAAATAGAAAGTTTTCCCAACTTCCCCAAAATGTTTCCCTAACATCCTAAGGCAATACTCTCTGGTAAGAGTGCATACCTAAGAGGTAACAGCGCAGCTTCATTACCTAACATTATTGTACAAGTCAATTCTTACTTAAAAACAAAGCAAATACTTGTTATCTTGAAAATAAAGCAAATTTTAGGTCCACTACGTTGCTGATGCCAAATAGTTTTTAGTAGTCCAACAGCAAGACAGTGCTGTTCCATCCATCCAATTTATTAGTTCAAAGTAAAACTGCTGCCAATATAAAATGTAAATATAAGTAAAAAGTCACTTTGTCTTTCTCTAATAGTTGACCATCAATTGGTTAAAGCCCATGTGAGCAGATGAAGGTCTTCATTACCTCATTATTACAGTCAAAAAACAGAACGAAAGACACATCTGCCTTCCCATCCATGGTCTTGTTCCAACCTTGAAGGTTGTCTTGATTTCTTGGAAACCCATCAATCAAGAATTTATTCTTCTGAGCATTGGCAGCCATTGTCTGATCCATTTCCTAAAAGAAAAGAAGATTTAGGTTCAACAGGACATCAACAAAATGCAATTTCTCTTTTTCTTTTTTTTCAGTGTTAACATGTTTAATAAAAGCATATGCTAGGTACAAAAGTAGCCTAACTGAAGGAGTGACTAGTTTTACAAGGTTTATGGGGTGAGGGTGTAAGAAAAGGTTTGACTCAGGAATGATGTCCATTTGAGGGGGTATTTGAAACAATGAAGCATAAGCAGAAATGTAAAAAAAAAAAAGCTCATAAGGTAGGTATTAATAAATGACTACAAAATGCTGACTGACAACACAAGAAATTAAAATATAAAGAGGCACAGAATTCTATTCATTTTAAATTGGCAGCAAAAAGATTAGTTGAAAAATGGGGTGAAAGGGTAGAGAAGTCCTTTTTTTTAACACTATTTTATTTTTACTTAAATTTCAATTAATTAACATATAGTATATTATTAGTTTCAGAGGTAGAGTTCAGTGATTCATCAGTCTTACATAACACCCAGTGTTCATTACATCACATGCCCTCCTTAATGTCCATTACCCAGTTACCTCATCCCCCCAACCCCCTCCCCTCCAACAAAAATGCAATTATTCAAGCAGGGTGGTGGAGATATGAGTGTTTGTTTTGTTATTATTATTCCCTACATCATTAGTAAAGAGTGGAGGGTGCATAGAAAGAAAAAAAAAAAAGACTTAAATGAAATGATCCAATGTAGCAAGTTGGTGGAGTTACAGGTATGTACCCCTTCCCAATTTATACACAGACACACATAAAATTTTTTTCTGCAGTTTCTAAGTTTTCTACAGTAAGCATTTATTACTTTCACATATACATTCACAAAGTTATGAACAGCAAAAAGAAAAAGAAATAAGCATTAACTAGTACCTTTGCTCCAGCCACTAGAGACCCTATCTTGCCTTCCCCTCCCCACTCCCAAGTCATTTTGCTGTAGGAAGAAGTATGCTGCTTCTGCAGGTATTCAGATTCTCCACAATTCAAGTCCAATTGCACAAAGCTTTGGACAAATGTAAAGATATTGTTAGCATTAATTATTAGCATAAAAGTTAATACATTTTTGACTGAAGCTAATTAAACTTTAACTGCCACTAGCTACCCCATAACACAGGTAGCAGAGGAAAAGAATTCAGTCAAGGAAGACAGCAAGAGTAGCACGCTTCACCATCCTCCCCCAAAGTCTGAGGCCAGAATGTTGAAATATGTGAATGGGAGATGCAGATCTCTAGTCTCCAAATCCTCACCACTGCCAGCCACCATGGGGTATGCACTGATGCGTGACAATGACCAACTCTGGAGAAGCCTCTATTCCAAAGCTAACCAACAGCCAGTCCCCTCAGTACTCAAACTATCTCCTTATTCCTCAAGAAGAACAAGGGCTGTCAGGCCCTCTAATTCCTTCATCTGAGGATTGGCTTTGTCCCAGCATTTGCTTCTCCAATATTCTCCAATAATACAAAACTTTCACAGAATGTTTTTGGTCCCGTCCTATAGCATTTCTACCCCAATTATGGTAGAGGAAGATATCTGAAGAGGTGCATCAATATTCTACTCACTCAACATACATTTACTGAAGGCCTATTACCAGGGAACATGGGCAGTGACATGGCTCTTGGGGGGCTCATGGTTCAGCAGGTAATAAATATGTGTAAAGAAATGTGCTAAGTTCTAGGAGGACATATGAAAGGATGCTATGATAAAACAAAGAAATAAAGCACAAACTACCTGGAAGACAGCCTGAGAGAGCTTTACGAGAGGTGGCAGTGGAACTGAGTCCTAAATAATGAAGTGGCAAGCAGACGGGGATCAAGGTACTCCAGACAGTGTAAACTGAATATATAAAGGCTCAGAAATGAGCAAGCATAATAGCTTTGATGAATCTCAAGTAAGTTGAGGCAGCTGAATATTAGGTGGGAGATATGACTAGAAAGTAGGTAGGGGCAAGATTAAAGAAGAGCTTATTATGCCACACTAAGGAACTGGTTTTTATTCTGGAAGCAACCGAGGACCACTAAGGAATTTTAAGCAGAATATGCTTATCATCACCTTCTGGAAAAAAATCACACTGACTGGGGTGCCTGGGTTCCTCAGTCTGTTGAGCGTTGACTCTTAATTTTGGCTCAGGTCGTGATCTCAGGTTTGTGAGATCAAGCCCCATGATGGGCTCCGCACTGGGTGTGGAGCCTGCTTGAGATTCTCTCTCCCCTCTCCCCCCTCAAAAAAAAAAATCACCCTGACAGCACCATGAAGGGTGAATTAGAAGGGGACAAGCATGGATTAAAGGCAAAAAGACTCATAAAGAGGCTCCAGGTAAGGAAAAGAGGATCTGAATTAAGGTGACAGTGGTAATAGAGAAAAAACACTAAGTCAAAGAGGGTTAAGAGAAAGATAACTGGAAGATCTGCTCACTGAATTGATCTGGGAAAGTGAGAAAGAGGTGAAAAATACAGGATGGTCCCCAGATTTCTGGCTTGGGCACAGATGGTGGAACCATTAACCAGGACAGGAGATAAAGGGTGATCACACTTTAGATGATACATTGATACGCTGAGACACTTGTCAAATATTCAGATGGATGTCTAGTAATTAGAAATGTAGGTCTGAAGTTCAGAAAAAAGGTGTGTGTTAGAGCTATAGATTTTAGCATTTGTTAGTATAATGAAAGCCTTGGCATGGCTAAAAGCATCCAGCATGAAATACAAAAAACAAGAGGAGAACCATGGATAAAACCTGGAGAACATCATGGTTTAGGAAACTTGCAAGGAGACGTAAGAAACAACAGCTGTTGAAGCAGGAAAGAATCAAGAAAAATGGTGTCACAGAGAACAAAGAAGTTTTGAAAAGACAGTGGATAGAGTTAAATGCTATAAGAAAAATGACTAAAGGGCGCCTGGGTGGCTCAGTCAGTTAAGCGACTGCCTTCGGCTCAGGTCATGATCCTGGAGTCCCGGGATCGAGTCCCGCATCGGGCTCCCTGCTCGGCGGGGAGTCTGCTTCTCCCTCTGACCCTCCCCCCTCTCATGTGCTCTCTCTCTCATTCTCTCTCTGTCAAATAAATAAATAAATAATAAAATCTTTAAAAAAAAAAAAAAAAGAAAAATGACTAAAAATATCCCCTAGATTTTAGAAGGAAGATCACTGGTAACAACAGCAAGAACAGTTTCAATGAAGATGGAAGTAGAACCTCACTACAAAGCGTTGAAGAGTAGAAAGTGAAAACTGTAGACCACTTTTACACAATGTTTAGTGATAAAGTGGAGAAAGGGCATTAAATCTAGAGAAGAGGGAGAGAGGGGGTGCCTGGGTGGCTCAGTCCTTAAGCGTCTGCCCTTGGCTCAGGTCATGATCCCAGGGTCCTGGGATCGAGCCCCACATCAGGCTCCCTGCTCAGCGGGAAGCCTGCTTCTCCCTCTCCTGTTCCCCCCTGCTTGTGTTCCCTCTCTGGCTGTCTCTTTCCCTGTCAAATAAATAAAATCTTAAAAAAAAAGAGAGAGAATAGGGAGAGAGGATATATTCTGGAATAGAAGCACATTACTCCCATCTCTGAAACAAAAGGTAAGAATGTGTGTAAATGAGTCACTCCTCCTCCTCCTCAAGTTTCTGTGGTTTCATCCAAGTGCTCATATATCTCTCTTCCACTGGGTTTCAACTATTTCTTGCTGTTCTCGCTCTTGCATTTCTCTTTCATTGTTTCTTATATGTGAAAATACCTGTTAATAATTCGTCTTGGGAATCTATAATGGAGAGATGCCACATAAATGCAAGATACCTGTTTTTAAGATGGGACATATTTTGATAGCTGTTAATCTCCGTATTTCATACTGAAGATGGTGACACATTCACCACAAAAGGACAACAAAATTGAGAAAACGGCAACAGGAGGGTCATGGTTGAAAAAGGAAGAAAGGGAAGGAAGGAAGGAAAGGAGGGAGGGAAGAAAGAAGGCTTACAAGGAAACAGAGAAGGGAAAGGAGGCGGGAAGAAGAGGAGGAGGGGAAGGAGAAAAGGAAGAAGAAACAGAAATGGAAGTGAGACACTGCATGTTGGGGAAGGATCAAGGACACACACATGGTTGTGAAGCTGAGCTAGCTGATCCTAGATCAAGGCAGAGAATGCTTGCTACTGTCCAATTTCTTCCCAAGTGAAAGGAGAATGACCAGTACTACCATTCTCAAACAGCATGACCACCTACCACAAGAAAGAAATTTAGTACTCTCGGGTGCCTGGGTGGCTCAGTTGGTTAAGCGACTGCCTTCGGCTCAGGTCATGATCCTGGAGTCCCTGGATCGAGTCCCGCATCGGGCTCCCTGCTCAGCGGGGAGTCTGCTTCTCCCTCTGACCCTCCTCCCTCTCATGCTCTCTGTCTCTCATTCTCTCTCTCTCAAATAAAAAAAAAAGAAATTTAGTACTCTCATTTTTTTTTTCATTACTCAAAGGAAAGGCAGATTTAGTTTCTTATTTCCTTGCTGGTTTAAACTGGTTGGCATTCACACTCCTTACCCTCTTTAACAAACTGATGGTTATCTCAACTGGCACAATCTTTCCATCTTTAATGTACTTTTCAATGAGTTCACCATACTGTGAATCTGGGTTCTTCCTTTCATCACGAAGAAGTTCTCCTGCAGAAAGGTGTGTGTAACCATATTTCTGAAAGAAACAACACATAGGGGAAAAAATCAGAATACATTCAACCCAGGGATGCCTGGGTGGCTCAGTCGGTTGAGCATCCGGCTCTTGATTTCGGCTCAGGTCATGATTTCGGATCGAGCCTCACGTCTCAGTGCTCTGCACTCAGTGTGGCGTCTGCTTGTCCCTCTCCCTCTGCATTCAGTGTGGCATCTACTTGTCCCTCTCCCTCTGCTCCTCCCCTGGCTCACACGTGCGCACACGCACGCGCTCGCTCTCTCTCTCCCTCTCTCTTGTTCTCAAAAAAAAAAAAAAAAAGAACACATTCAACCCAGTGGTAGGACTATCAATTTTTTTCCTTCATGTTAATTTCTATAGTCTAACTTTTCTACAATAAATAAGATTTGCTTGTATATTAAACTAATAAACAAATTTTAAGAGATTTCATACAATCAAGTTTGCTTAAAAAACATTCTTAACCTGGTAGGGCATGGTAGCTATAATGTTCACACACCAAGAAATCATCCCAAAATTTATGTAACTATTCAAGCATTAACATTTCATTGTAATCCTTCAGAAACACAAAGTTTAAATGTCATTAATAATGTCCAAAGAAATGCCTAACAAAAACCTATATAATTCAAGGCAAAAAAAAAAAAACAAAAAAACAAAAACTCACCACTGCTGGCTATACCCACCTTCTACAAAATGCTTCCCTTCCTTAAACTCAGCACATCTAAACTGAATTCATCAGCATTTACACTAACCCTGTTTTTCTGGTCTGTTCCCTTTCTTGGTAAATAGCACAAGTCCTACCTCCTCCACAAAATTAACTTTCCTGACCACCCTTGAAAGTGGTCACATAATCAAACAGTGTCTTCAAGTACCACAGTCTCTCTACCTAGACCAGTACCTTCCTTACCATTCTTAAAAGTCCATCTCCTCCTTCTCTAGTTGCAACTAGAGGTCTCATCTGTAAAATGGGAATACAGATACCTATTTTATAAGTTAGTGGTGATGACTGAATGAGATAACGTACATAAACTGCCTACCAAGAGCCTGACGCATAGTATGAGATAAAAGTCATCAATTACCTTCTTGCCATTATGAAGATACTTATCTTAAATAATCTAGAAGCATTTTTATATGTATATATATGCCATTTTTATATTCTATATATACATACACACACACACACATATACATGCACAGACCTGCATGTGTACTCACTTTAATGGTTTCTATGGAAAGACCAATCAAGAGGCTTAAGTGAAATAACAGGTATGAAAAGCCTATGAAAGGTCAGTAGAATAGTATTATTATGATTGCGATGATCATTATTATGTAGGACTACAAATGATGCATTAGGTCAGGGTATAGGGTAATAGTTGAACTAAGTCATATGAGATGCTATAGTGTTGTTCTGCCATTTCCCCATGACTGGAATGAAAAAACAATGCAGATCTAAGAAACAATTCTGAATAATGAAAAGCTTCTTCCGCCACATGAACATACACATTCCCTGTTATTAAATCAAAAGAACTATAAAATCTATTTTTAAAAACGTTTTGGGGGTGGCACCTGGGTGGCTCAGGTGTTAAGCGTCTGCCTTTGGCTCAGGTCATGATCCCAGGGTCCTGGGATCGAGCCCCGCATTGGGCTCCCTGCTCCGCAGGAAGCCTGCTTCTCCCTCTCCCACTCCCCCTGCTTGTGTTATTTTTCTCGTTGTGTCTCTGTCAAATAAATGAAATCTTTAAAAAAAAAAAAAAGAAAACGTTTTTGGGGCGCCTGGGTGGCTCAATCAGTTAAGCCGAGGACTCTTGATTTCGGCTCTGGTCATGATCTCAGGGTCATGAGATTGAGCCCCAAGTTGGTTCCATGCTCAGCGCAGAGCCTGCTTGTCTCTCTCCCTCTGTACCTCCCACCACTTGCTCGATCTCACTGTTTCTCTCTCAAATAAAAATCTTTAAAGAGATTTTTTAAATAAGTAAATAAAAAGAACACTTTATATTAAAAAAAAGTTTTTACTTTCAAATATCAGAGCACTCAGAACTATATTCAATTTTCAGTTACAACAATCATCTCACCCCAAATTCTTAAGACTCCCTAAATGGGTTTTTATCTCATCCATAGTTAAGTGCATAATAAAAATTTAATGTCTTAAATTTATTAATTTCAATATTAAGATTTGATGAAGCCCACATTCCCACTCCCATTTTAAAGTAGAATGTTTCAATCGCACAGTTCATGAAAGCTCTCAATTACACAGATTATGGTGAGACTTCTTTTTTTGGATTGCAGAAGCCATACATTCTTTACCCCCTTTTTGATTCTAAACATTGTTGGCTAGCTTGTTCTCACTGACTAAAGTAAGCAAGCAAGCGGCAAGGCAGTCAGCAAAGGAAAACAAACTCTAAACAGTTTATTTGCTGACTAAAATTGGGCATAACGTTGGATGAGAAGAAACAAAACCACAGTGTCACTCGTGTCTCTTAGTCATACAGCCCATTCCATTAGAATAATCAAAAGTGTATTTTGTCGTTGTAATAGGCTTAAAAAAAAAAAAAACCCTCCCATGGTTTACAGAAAATGGAAATACAAAATGTTTAATTATTTAAACTGTTATTCTAAAATTATTTCCACACCACACCATTTCTAAATGCTACTTTGATCACCAAGCATAAGGAAACTTCTGAAAGATGGGTGTAGAAAAGACTATAAAAAATGAGGCGTGACCCACGTTCCCACTCACTATTATAATTTTCAAAAAGCATTCTGCAACTAGTGTCTATAAAATTTTATAGCAGCTCCATTTTCTACAGCTTACTTTGTTTCCTACTTGGAAGTTTATGCTTGCTGGATATTCTCATCTGGTCTAGAGATTATAGCATATGGTAATATTGAATAAATGCAGAGACAAACAGTACTAAACAATGGCAAATGCTTAGTGAAACACCCAACTACGCAGACTGCTCTGTAGGGACTGCCTCTGCTGCATGAACAACATACATTTAGAAGTCCAGCTACTAATCTAGAAATCAGTACATAGGTGTTGATTTCCTGACACTGGTGTACTCAAATTTGCAAGCTTTATATTGCATTAAAATGGGTTTTGGCATATTACTTTTTAAAAAGAGAAACCAGGCGTAAACTGTAGAGGTATACAAATGATATTTTAAAAAACAATTACACATAGTTTGTCAAAAAGAGAGAAAACAACCTTATCTGCAAAGTCTAAGGAAACAAGGAATCTAAATAAATATAACCATGTCAGATCTATACATGTGTCTTCCTATTTCTCATCCACATTCCATTTTTAGAAATCCTCTATTTACTGCTTTTTTATACTATATTTTTCTTTAGGATTTTGCTGAAGCTTTCCTTTTACCACAGAGTTTCTACAACAAAAAAGCAACTATCACTTACACACTAGCTATTATGGTATTTTAATAACAGTTAGACTTTAAGGAGCATGTTTTTAAAGCATTCTGTTGTCATTAAGTAGTCAGGGATGCCAATTTTGAGGAAAGCAAGAATGGCTATTTCCTAGGCTTAACCAAAACTTTTTCACATTCTCTGAAATTTCCTAGCAATTAAAACCTAGTGGGTCACTAACTGCAGTCTTAAGAATAACATTCAAAACCACAGCAGGTTATAAATACTATAAAATACAATAAATACAATTACAAGCTACTATTCAACTAAAAAAATAAAAATAGTTTTCTAGTGACAAATATATAAACTCAATTCATTTAGAGTAATGGTCTAAACTTTTTACTTTCATTTTCTCCTTTAAGAAACCGAAAAAAACAACTCAATAAATTTTCATAAACCACATACTAAGATTTGGAGGGAGAAAAAAAAAAGCACCATGTTCTCAATAAGGACAGAATGGCACTCTATTTTACTAAGTGAATGCTGACAACTTTATGATATCAAATCTCCAATCATCTTGACGGACTTCTTTCACTTCTTAGCAATCATCCTTCTTTCTTAATTTGGGTAACGTGGTTCTATGTGAACAAAAACAACAATAAAAACGATCAAAAACAAAACCACAACAACAAAAAAGAGTTCAAGATAAAACTGATGTGGGGTGCCTGGGCTGGCTCAGTCAATTAAGGTTAAGTGTCTGCCTTGGGCTGAGGTCATGATCCCAGGGCTCTGGGATTAAGCCCCACATAGGGGTCCCTGCTCTGCAGGGAGCCTGCTTTTCCCTCCCTCTCTGCCTCCCCCCCTGCACCCCCCTGCCCCAGTTCGTGGTCTCTCTCAAATAAATAAATAAAATCTTTAAAAAAAAAAAAAGGGTAAAAATGATGCATAAATGACAAGTCCTTGGAGGCAAGAAGAGATCCAGATGCCAGACACCTCCTCCAGTTAGTGTGGCAATTAGAAAGTACCACGGGGGGGCGCCTGGGTGGCTCAGTCGTTAAGCCTCTGCCTTTGGCTCAGGTCATGATCCCAGGGTCCTGGGATTGAGCCCCGCATTGGGCTCCCTGCTCCGCGGGAAGCCTGTTTCTCCCTCTCCCCCTGCTTGTGATCCTGCTCTCACTGTGTCTCTCTCTGTCAAATAAATAAATAAAATCTTTAAAAAAAAAAAAAAAGAAAGAAAGTACCACGGGGGCACCTGGGTGGCTCAGTCGGTTAAGCGTCTGCCTTTGGCTCAGGTCATGATCCCGGGGTCCTGGGATGGAGCCCCGCATCGGGCTCCCTGCTCAGCGGGAGGCCTGCTTCTCCCTCTCCAACTCTCCCCGCTTGTGTTCCCTCTCTCACTGTCTCTGTCAAATAAATAAATAAAATCTTTAAAAAAAAAAAAAAAGAAAGTACCACGGGACTGCTTCTCAGCCTCACAAGAAAGGGCACATAGATATATTAGATATAAATATATTTTTAATGCAACTGTGTGTGTTAAAATTATTGGGTGTCCTTTAAATAGTGGACACATCTATGAAGCATTTAAGGCTAAGTGTATTTTGCATTCCCTAGAATATTAGTGAACCTTAAAATCTTAATTTTGGTTATGTACTATCAACAATGCACCTTCAGCAAAACACCTAGAAATGCTGCAAGGACTATCCAAAGCCATCCATACTCACCAGTCTGGTGCTTGTTGCAAACAACAGCTTTAGAGCCTACAGCCTCCCAGCAACATTTTATGTACGCCTATCATTCATTTCAAAGGCTTTCCAATAGAACTTTTTCCAATTACTCTAAATTGATAAGGATCTTCCAAGAACAGAATCTGCCAGTCTTGGGGAACTTACATTACTTTGAATGTAAAAACCGACACAGTGCCCAGATGCTTAAAACTGGTCAAATGTTTAAGGTTCCTTCCAGTTTCACCCACAGAGGGTTTGAAAAAGGGTCTTCCCTATAATCACCATTAAAGAAAGGTTAGCATTAAAAGAAAAAAAAAAGACTATCCAGTGTGAGAAAAGCTGAGTGTAATAGTTGACTTAAGTTGCTAGAGGATTTACAATCTCATTTTTAGTGTGCCCTCACTGTATTTCCAAATGTATTCATTGTATTTCATACGCCTATTTAATTGCTAATCTACATATTAACTATAAACTATGGAAGTTATAAACTGAGCTAAATCTTTTCTTAAACAAAAAGCTTTAACAGACAGATTTTAAATTAACATGAAGCATACTTCTTTTTCTAATTAAAGAGTGATATTTTAAAAGCTTATATTCTGAAAAGAGGAGGGATATAATCCATTCAGCTGCACACAATTATAGCACTATTCATTTTCCTCGATGTTCTGCTCTTCATATAAGAAAACTTTAATTCAGGCAATCCTTGGAACTTACTCTATTTTTTTTTTAAACATTTTTATTTATTTATTTGACAGAGAGAGACACAGCGAGAGAGGGAACACAAGCAGAGGGAGAAGCAGGTTTCCCACTGAGCAGGGAGCCCAATGTGGGGCTCGACCCCAGGACCCTGGAATCATGACCTGAGCTGAAGGCAGACGGCTTAACGACTGAGCCACCCAGGCGCCCCTGGAACTTACTTTAAATCCATAAATATTTACTGAGTGTCTAGGAAGTGCCAGGTCATGTGCTGATTCAGGGAAGGTAAATAGGATGTAATAGTGACCTGCATATATAAAGTGACCGGAGCCCTACTATTAACTAATAAGGTAATTCTTCATACTTGAACAACTTTTCCTAAGGAATTCAGTCTTTACCAGCACCGTCTGCTTGGGGAAGAAGTTGATTCTTCAGAGCAGGTGGCAAGAAGACAGAACAATATATAAAACTTAAAGCAAGGGTGAGTTAGAAGCCACCCAACACTGTTTCCCCACCTGTGTAAGCCTGCATATCCCTCTAACAGTTTGCAAAAGGCTCTCAGATAACTGAGGATTTGGGTACCTGATTTACATACCGAATGGCCCCTACAGCCTGTGAACTGGAATTTTCACACTCCAATTTCATTCCAGTTGGTCATTTCCAGTACTTCTCTTTTAATTCATCTCACCCATTCTTAATCAATCTGTATTCCCTACATTACAAGGAGATGGAAAATGGTCAAAGATGAAGACCAGGCCCAGAAACCTCCTGGGATTCCAGGAGCTCAGAAGCAATAATTTGAAAACTTTCAACACTAATGAACAGGCACAGAAGTCTTGTTAATCTTAGAAAACATTCTCTGATCTTGTTAACTGAATGATCAATTCATACAGTCACTGTAGGGTCTACAAGCTATACACTCATACCACTACAACCCAAATATTGTTGCAGGTGGCATAAGAACCTAGAGTTCAGTTAAGTCATTTCCTGTGAAAACACTTGGAGGACATATATCAAACCATTCATATGAAGCCCTTGCCTCTATTTCACATTAGAAAAGAGAGGCTTTTAAAATATTAAGCAAGCCTAATTGTATATATTATTTTTAAAAAGTGAATAACATTAAAATCAGAATATCATTACCTACGGAATACCAAAAGTAATAAAGTCACCCTAAGAGATATAACTATTTGAGAATGCAATTTGTAAAAAGCCTCATCACAAAATAACAACATTTTAACAGCTCAGGTTCTCCTTAAGGGCTAGAATTTATTTGGATTTACAAATCCACTCTTGAGTAAAATGTGCAAAGGATACCAAACTCTGAATTCAATAATATATACAAACAGCATTTGAGCATCTGCAAAATTATCAAACTAATGGAGAAATGCACTTAGAGAAACAAAGTATTCAGCAAGAACCACAAGGACATAAGAGCTTTGCATGAAGTCACATCCTTGGAACACTGACCTGAAAGTTAAGGGATTAGTTTTAAGACTAAACTCTGTCACAACCCTGTGTGACACTGGAAAATTATGTAACCTTTCTTAGATCTCAGCTTCTTCATTTCTAAAACACAATATCTATACTATCAGAAATAATATCTACACTACACTATCAGCTACAGCAAAGTATTGTTATTAGCTATTACAACTAGAGGCATCTCCTTAAGAACATACTCCTAAATACATGGTCTACATTGCTAGATTTAAGACCTACTATGAGAGCATTCACGTCAGGGAGAAGTTAGACAAACACATTCAGATTATTCCTGGAGCAAAGTCCAAAATAATCAGCGGCTAAACTACAAATTACATACTAATTAAGGAAAAGAACTACCAAACAGGCTCAACAGCATACAAATGTACACAAGAAAGGAGCAAAGTCAACGAATAACTACAGAACAAGTATAGTATGATAAATGACAATCCAATCCACTATGCAAATAGCCTCAAACAGAGGCTCCAAAAATTGGCAGCAGAGATATATTTGAGTACATTAAAAAATTTATGAGAACATGGGGCGCCTGGGTGGCTCAGTTGGTTAAGCAACTGCCTTCGGCTCAGGTCATGATCCTGGAGTCCCTGGATCGAGTCCCGCATCGGGCTCCCTGCTCGGCAGGGAGTCTGCTTCTCCCTCTGACCTTCCCCCCTCTCATGTGCTTGCTCTCTCTCATTCTCTCTCTCAAATAAATAAATAAAATCTTTAAAAAACAAAAAACTGCTAGTCTTTTGGGGCGCCTGGGTGGCTCAGTCGTTAAGCGTCTGCCTTTGGCTCGGGTCATGATCCCAGGATCCTGGGATCGAGCCCCACATCAGGCTCCCTGCTCCACGGGAAGCCTGCTTCTCCCTCTCCCACTCCCCCTGCTTGTGTTCCCTCTCTCGCTGTGTCTCTCTCTGTCAAATAAATAAATAAAATCTTTAAAAAAAAAAAAAATTTATGAGAACAGGAATTTATCTTGCTTATAAACAAACAGATCAATAGCTTTCCAATCAACTAGCAATAATTAGAAAATATACATTTTAAAAGATCCTATTCAAAACAGCAATAAAAACTTAAATTTAGGATTAAACCTAAAACTAATGTATAAAAATCATATAAAGAAATTAAAAACCCTTAAAACCATTATCACAAAAAGAAAGCATTTGGGGCATCTGGCTGGCTCAATTGGAAGGGCGTGTGACTCTCATTGTCAGGGTCATGAGTTCAAGTCCCACACTGGGCAAAGAGTTTACTTAAAAAAATAAATATTTTAAAAAAATAAATAAGTAAAAAGAAGGCATTCTGTGCTTCTGTGTTCCTGAACAGAAAGACGCAATACTGTAAATATTTTAAAATTCCACAAATTAATCTATGAATTTATTGCAACCTCAATCAAAATTCAACTGGAATTAATTTTTTTAATGAAACAGAATGAACTGATTCTCAAGTTTATCAGACAGTAACTGTGAGCAGAATGGCCAAACCTGAAAATAATTTTAATAACAACAAGTGGAAACTTGTCCTACCAGGTAGCATATTATAAAACTATAGTAATTAAAACAGTATAACACTAGTATAAAAATACGCAAACAGAACAATGAGACTCAACAGTCCCAAAACCGACCCAGGTGTAAATGGGATTTCAATAAATGATAGACTTGGGGTGCCTGGGTGGCTCAGCTGGTTAAGCAGCTGCCTTCAGCTCAGGTAGTGATCCCAGAGTCCCAGGGATCCAGCCCCACATCAGGCTCCCTGCTCAGCAGAGAGTATGCTCCTTCCTCTGCCCCTCACCCTGCTCTCGTGCTCTGTCTCTTAAATAAATAAGTAAAATCTTTAAAAAGAAACGATAGACTTAGCATCTAAAAACCAATAAGGGGAGTGGCTGGCTGGCTCAGTCAGTAGAGCATACAACTCTTGATCTCGGGGTCCTGAGTTTGAGCCCCACGTTGGGCACAGAGAGTACTTAAAAAAAAAAAAAAGTTAAAGAAAACTTAAATGAAGTGGCACCTGGGTGGCTCAGTCAGTTAAGCATCTGCCTTCTGCTTGGGTCTTGATCTCAGAGTCCTGGGATTGAGCCCCACGTTGGGCTCCCTGCTCAACTGAGAGTCTGCTTCTCCCTCTCCTTCTGCCTACCCCCCACTTGTGCTCACTCTCGCTCTCTCTCTCGAATAAATAAAATCTTAAAAAAAAAACAAAAAAAACTTAAGGGCGACTGGGTGGCTCAGTCGTTAAGCATCTGCCTTCAGCTCTGGTCATGATCTCAGGGTCTTGGGATTGAGCCCTGCATCAGGCTCCCTACTTGGTGGGAAGCCCACTTCTCCCTCTCCCATTCCCCCTGCTTGTGTTCCCTCTCTTGCTGTGTCTGTCAGATAAATAAAATATTAAAAAAATTTTTTTAATGAAATAAAAATCAATGAGGAAAAGATTAACTATTTAATAAATGATACTTGTGCAACTACCTACTCATCTGGGAAAAAATTAAATCAGAATCCTGCATCATACTATATGAAAACTAAAACAACACAAGGAAAAAACCCTATGACAGTACTAGAGAAAAATAATCTTGAGATATAAAAAAGGCATTCTAAAACAAGAACCAAGTCAGCTGAGACTTATGTCTGACCAAATAAATAATAAAAACTTTGGAACAAAGAAAGATATCATAAATATAATCAAATAACAAGCAAGAGCCTAGAAGAAAATGTTTTCACCATACAAAGGTGAAAGGGGTAATAATACATACTGTACATAAAGAGATCATACTAACAAAGAAAAAAACCTCAATACAGAAATGGGCAAACAATAAGAATAAACAATTCACAGAAAAGAAAAGAAGAGATGCTTAATTCACTGGTAATCATGAAAATGCAAATTAAAACAATGTGATTCCGGGGCACCTAGGTGGCTCAGTTAAGCGTCTGCCTTCAGCTCAGGTCATGATCCCGGGGTCCTAGGATCGAGCCCCGCACCAGGCTCCCTGCTTCGCGGGAAGTCTGCTTCTCCCTCTCCCACTCCCCCTGCTTGTGGTCCCTCTCTCACTGTGTCTCTGTCAAATAAATAAATAAAATCTTAAAAACAAAAACAAACCAATGTGATTCCATTTTCCACCCATCAGATTGGTTAAAATAAAAAGACTGCTCTATCTGGCTATGGCAAGAATGGAGGGTGGGGTGGGGAAAAAACAGCATCCTCATACTTTGTAAGAATGTGAACTGGTTCAGCCTTTTTAGAGGGCAATGTAGCAGAATCTATCAGAATTTAAGTTTACACACCCTCTGGCTCAGTACTTCTGTCTCTAGGAGCTGTTGCTACTGAAAGAGTTGCACATGCGCATGAAGACATTCTGTACAGGGAGGCCTGGGTGGCTCAACCCGTTAAGCATCTGCCTTTTTTTTTTTAAACATTTTATTTATTTGACAGAGAGAGACACAGCGAGAGAGGGAACACAAGCAGGGGGAGTGGGAGAGGGAGAGAAGCAGGCTTCCTGCCAAGCAGGGAGCCCCATGCAGGGCTCGATCCCAGGACCCCGGGATCCTGACCTGAGCCGAAGGCAGACGCTTAACGACTGAGCCACCCAGGCGCCCCCAGCATCTGCCTTCTGTTCAGGTCATGGTTCCAGGGCCTGGGATAGAGTCCCACATCGGGCTCCTTGCTCAGCGGGGAGCCTGCTTCTCCCTCTCCCTCTGCCTGCTACTCCCCGTTTGTGCTCTGTCAAATAAATAAAATCTTAAAAAAAAAAAAAAGACATTCTGTACATGAATGTTCACAGCATCATTTGTAAACAAAATCAAAATGTTCACCAATGTACAAGAGGTTAAATAGATCACTGTATGTATTACGAATGAAGCAGAGCTATCTATATGGAAAGCTATCCAAGATACACTGTTAAGCAAAAATATGCAAGTCACAAAACAACAAGCAAGGTGTGTGCACATAGGTGTGCATGCATTATATCTGTGTAGAGATACATCAAAAAAAGGACCAGAGGGGTGCGTGGCTGGCTCAGTCAGTAGAGCACGCTACTCTTAGTCTCAGTGTCATGAGCTGGAGCCCCAGGTTGGGTGTGGAGCCTACATTAAAAAAAGACCAGAAACACACACAAAAAATTTTTTAAGTGATTACATAAGGAGTACTCTGAGGTTGATTAAGGAGAACTTTCATTTTTACTTTATGCACTTTCAAAATGTTTGAATCTTTTATAATGTACACATATACATATAAGCTTTTTAAAGTTTTAATTTAATATATATGCTTTTACATAAAGCATATATACTACCTACACATCTCTAAATGGCAAATACCACAAAGAAAAATTAATGATTTAAATGTTTTATTACTATAAAATCCTTAGACCATGAGAGACTATGGACTATGAGAAACAAGAGGGGAGGGGGTTGGGGGGATGGGTTAGCCTGGTGATGGGTATTAAAGAGGGCACATACTGCATGGAGCACTGGGTGTTATACGCAAACAATGAATCATGGAACACTACATCAAAAACTAACGATATAATGTATGGTGATTAACATAATAATAAAAATAAAATAAAATAAATAAATAAAAATAAAAAAAATAAAATCCTTGGGGCGTCTGGCTGGCTCAGTCAGTGGAGCATGTAACTCCTGATCTAAGGGTTATAAGTTCAAGCCCCAAATTGGGTGTAGAGATTACTTAGAAATAAAAATCTTAAAAAAAAAAAGTACATATATATGTATATATAAAATTCTAAGAAAACAGCAAAATGAAATTCAAAAAGCCTCACACGAAGGATAAAATCCCTATATAAAAAAACATGTAATTTGGCACGCCTGGGTGGCTCAGTTGGTTAAGCAACTGCCTTCGGCTCAGGTCAGGATCCCAGAGTCCTGGGATCAGGCCCTGCATCAGGCTCCCTGCTCAGCGAGAAGCCTGCTTCTCCCTCTCCCTCTACCTGCTACTCCGCCTGCTTGTGCTCTTTCTGTCTGTCAAATAAATAAATAAAAAATCTTTAAAAGAAAATGTAATTTCAAGAAAAAAGGGAAAGAGGACCTGTACAATCAAATATTTATTTAAAATTTAAAACTAAATCATTGTAGAGAGTAGCAAAAACTAATTCAAATGTTTGAATAAAAATTTTTCTGTAAAGTGATCCATTCCTTAAACAAAAGAGAAACAAAAGTATAATATAGCAACACAAAAACATACTGCGTGGGCATGAAGTCAAGAGTTACAGAAGGAGACAGAAAACAGTTCAGTTTTATAGCTTAGAAGCAGATGGAAATTTAGAGACAACACTCAGTTGAGAGAATCCAAAAGGCACAGCAGCAAAGGTTTAAAAGGAAACCGATTCCAAAGAAGCCCTACTCTAGGCACTAGAGTTCAAAATTATAAGCAAGTTGTTCTGGAAATGACACCTTCATGGCAAAGACAATATACTCATACTACTTCTAGTCTCCAGAATAACCCTTTGGAGCAATTTCAGAACTTTATTGTGCCAAGCAACCTCTCTCAACTGATTTTTTAGACATAATTAATCTTGCTTAACTTTAACAAAGAATCATCTTCATTTTAGTCCACCAACCTGTGCTAATAGAAGAAAGTGTGAGCAAAACCATTATTTTTTTTCAAAGATTTTATTTATTTATGTGCCAGAGAGAGAGCACAAGAAGGGGGAGCTGCAGGCAGAGGGAGAAGCAGGCTCCCCGTGGAGCAAGGAGGCCAATTCGGGACTCCATCCCAGGACCCTGGGATCACCACCAGAGCTGAAGGCAGACGCTTAACCGACTAAGCCACCCAGGCATCCCAAAACTATTATTTATTTGGCTTTTAAAGATAGTACATGTTTTTAAAATTTGGGATATAAAGTGTAGTTTCATTACATTTTGCTGAATCTACAATTAAAGTCAGAAAAACAAATGAATAAACAAAAAGCAGGATCAAATCTACAAATACAGAGAATAAACTGATGGTTACCAGAGGGAAGGGAGATGGGCAAAATGGGTGAGGGGAAGTGGGAGATACAAGCTTCCAGTTATGGAATGAATAAGTTATGAGAATAGAAGATATAGTATAGGGAATGTAGTCAATAATACTGTAATAGCATTGTACAGTGACAGATGGTAACTACACTTATTGTGACACAGCATAACCTATAGAGATGCTGAATCACTATGTACACCTGAAATTATGTAACATTGTGCATCAACAATCAACCAATCAAAGTCAGTCTAAGAATACACTTTTTTGATGGCACAGCCATCAAATCCTAGCCCAGCCTGGAATTCAATGTTGGCCACAGATAACTGTACCCATTTTTATAATGTAGAGCAGAATATAAGGGACTCCCAGTTCTTGATGAGAGACTAATTTCTTCCTATAAGGGAAAAAGTGGTAAACATATGGGAAATTTTACGGCAAATTTTCTTTCCTGCCATAACTACCCAACAGGAAGAATGCTAGAAACCATTCTGCCAAATGGGCAACTTCTCTCGCCCACCCCACTAGTCTGACTTAACTTGGACTCAATTACACCCTAGAATCAGTCAAGAAAGTAGTAAGAATCTGTTACACCCACTCTTCCTTTGCATCCACCACTACCCCCGCTCTCATTCACCCCCTACTCTCAGTCCCAAGTACAAGACATACACTTACCAGCTGTCCTTTTTTAAACTTACTTATCAGTCTTTTAATCTCTGCATCATAGGCAATAGAAAGCATACCGTATGTTCTAAGTGCAAGATGTAAGGCCTCATCAAAATTAAGAACTACTGTGCTTCCAAGGATACTACCAAGAAAATGAAAAGACAACCCACAGGATGGGAGAAAATATTTGCAAATCATGTATCTATCTGGATAAGGGACTTGTATCTAAAATACGTAAACAACTTTATAACTCAATAATAAAAAGATAACCCAATTAAAATAATGAACAAAGACAATTTTTAAAATGCAATTTTAAAAAGAAAGAAAAAAAGGACAAGGGATCCAAACAGACATTTCTCCAAAGCAGATATACAAAAGTCTTCCAAGGAGCGCCTGGGTGGCTTAGTCATTAAGCGTCTGCCTTCGGCTCAGGTCATGATCCCAGGGTCCTGGGATCGAGCCCCGCATCGGGCTCCCCGCTCGGCGGGAAGCCTGCTTCTCCCTCTCCCACTCCCCCTGCTGTGTTCACTCTCTCACTATGTCTCTCTCTGTCAAATAAATAAATAAAATATTTTAAAAAAAGAAAAAACAAAACAAAACAAATGCCTGGTAAATATGGGAAAGTTCCTCAACATCATTAGTCACTAGGGAAATGCAAATCAAAACCACAGTAAGATACCACTTCACACCCACTGGGATAGCTATTAAAAAAACAAAACAGGGACGCCTGGGTGGTTCAGTCGGTTAAGCGTCTGCCTTCAGCTCCGGTCATGATCCCAGGGTCTGGGATCGAGTCCCACATCGGGGTTCCTTGCTCAGCAGGGAGCCTACTTCTCCCTCTCCTCCTGCCTGCTGCTCCCCCTGCTTGTGCTCTCTGACAAATAAATAAAATCTTTAAAACAAACAAACAAACGAATGAAAAAAACAAATAAGAAGTGTTGGCCAGTACGTCAAGAAATTGGAACCCTTACACCCGGTAGGTAGGAATGTAAAATGGTGCAGCCACTTTGAGAAAGTCAAGCAGTTCCTCAAAAGGTTAAACATAAAATGTTTGCATATCATCTATCTGACAAAGTCTTCTTAATATCTAGAATAAAGAACTCCTATAACTGAACAACAAAAAGACAACTCAATTAATAAATGGGTCAAAGACTTGAATAGACATTTCTCCAAAGATACACAAATGACCGACAAGTCCAGGAAAGATGCTCATGCTAGTCATTAGGGAAATACAGATCAAAACCACAATGAGATCCCACTTCACATTACTAGGATGGTTATAATTAAACCAAAAATAATTAAGTGTTGGTAAGGATGTCAAGAAATTGGAACCCTCACACACTGATGGGAAAGTAAAATCTTAACAGCCACTGTGGAAAACAGTTTGGCAGTTCCTCAACAAGTTGAGAAACTCATCATATGACCCAGCAATTATATTCCCAGCTATATACCCAAAAGAATTCAAAACAGAGACTCAAACAGATGCTTGTATGCCAATGTTCACTGCAGCATTATTCACAATAGCCAAAAGGTGGAAGCAGCCCTGTCCCACAACCGATAAATGGATAAACAAAATATGATATTCATACTATGAAACATTAGCCATAAAAAGGAAGAAAGTTCTGACACATGCTAATGTGTATGAACCTTTAAAACAGTATGCTAAGCGAAATAAGCTAGATACAACAAGACAAATATTGTGATTCCACTTGTATGAAGAACCCAAGATAGGCAAATTCATAAAGGGAGAAAGTAGATCAGAGGTTAACAGGGACTGGGAAAAGGGAGGAATGGGAACTTATCTCTATATGGCACAGTTTCTGTTTGTGTATCAAAGAAGTTTTAGAAAAGTGGTGACAGCTGCACAATGTATGTGATGAATGTGATTAATGCTGCTCAACTGTACACTTAAAATGAGAAATCTTAGTTGTATTTTACCACAATTTAAAAAAATTAACAATGCAATATACCAAAACCACTGAATTATACACTTCAAATGGGTGAATCGTTTGGTATGGAAATTATATTTCAATGAAGTTATTTAAAAAAAAAAAACAGAATACAGGGGCGCCTGGGTGGCTCAGTTGGTTAGGCGTCTGCCTTCAGCTCAGGTCATGATCCCGGGGTCCTGGAATCAAGCCCTGCACTGGGCTCCCTGCTCAGCAGGGAGTCTGCTTCTCCCTCTGCCCCTTCCCCTCCCCCTGCTCATGCGTGCACGCTCTCCCTCCTCGCTCTCTCTGAAATAAAAATCTTTAAAAAAAAATACAATTTCTGAAAAATCACGAACAACAAAATTTCCAAAATAGGCAATTATATAACATATCTAATCTATACTGTATATTGTTATATAGATTATATGATAAAAGTATATTTATTAACACAGTAATATGTTTATGATATTATAAGTGAAAAAGCAGGCTTCCAGATAGCATGAGCCTACTAAAAAAAAAAAAAAAAAAATGTCTGGAAGAATATGCCCGAAAATAGTGATTGATGGTAGCTTTCTCTGGATGGTAAGATCACTGGTAATTTTTATACTTTTTTTTTTTTTTAAAAGATTTTATTTATTTTTTGACAGACAGAGACAGTAGAGAGGGAACACAAGCAGGGGGAGTGGGAGAGGGAAAAGCAGGCTTCCTGCCGAGCAGGGAACCCAATGTGGGGCTTGATCCCAGGACCCTGAGATCATGACCTGAGCCGAAGGCAGATGCTTAACAGACTGAGCCACACAGGTGCCCCCCCCCTTTTTTTAAAAGATTTTATTTATTTGAGAGAGAGAAGAGAAAGCATGAGCGGGGGTAGGGGCAGAGGGAGAGGGACAAGCAGACTGCCCTCTGAGTGAGGAGCCCAATGTGGGGCTTGATCCCAGGACCCTGAGATCATGACTTGAGCCAAAGGCAGATGTTTAACTGACTGAGCCACCCACGAGCCCCTGTATTCTTATTTTTATGTATCTTTATTTTCTGAATTTTGAATAATGTGTCTATACTACTTGCATAATAAAAAAGTAATCAAAATAAGAAATATGCACATCTTTAATAACAGGACATTTAAAGTATATATATATATATAGTATTAGCTTATGACACTTAACCCATCATTAGGTCATTAGCTCCATTTGGCATCTAATAATCTATTTTGAATATAAATAGCATTTATGCTATAAACTTCCTTAAATCCACTCACCCTTTCTAGGATTTTTAAATGTAAGCTAACTCCAAATATTTTCTCCAAGTACAAAGATCTTTCATATTCCATAGACTCTAAATACTGTACCAGATTTTCTAAAATTTATAAACTGATCAGTACGAGCAATCACTTTATGTTACAGCCAACAATGAGAATATAGTGCTTCCCAAAACTACTTTTATCCAAATTACTTTTGATCTCTTTCCTACAGATCTTTTCTAAAGTAATAAATGTTACCACCTATACACTCAGTATCATGTACTGTGCTGAACACTGTAGAAGCATCACCTCATTTCATCTTCCTAACAACCCAGTGAGATTGGCATTATCATCACTTTATACAGCTGTAGGTGGTAGACTGAGATTCAAACCAACATCTAACTTCAAAGTCTACATGCTTTCTAATTCTATGCTATATTGTAAGAAAGTTGGTCCTAATACCCCAATTCTTACATATTTGTAATTAAAAAAATACATACATACACAATTCTATTTCAGAAAGCTATTCCTTTTCCCACCTTACACATTCTTTGTTACCAGCCTGAAGCTCTATGTAAACATGAAATACACAGGAATTTATTAAATACAATTCCTTGACGCTCACAATTCATACAGCACAGAATGGCACAGAAGGTATACATATTCATGGCAACTGGATAATTTGCCTCTGAGTGTGACTACACTGGATTACATGCTATCTAATACTGAAGTCCTGGGATACAGATTTGTTTCAGAGTTGGCAAGACCATCTACTTCTATACCCCTCCTTTTACAAAAGGGAACATTGAGATAAACCGATCTGCCAGTTAGTGGAGAGGAAACCAGCACTTGAACCCAAGTCTGACTATTAATCCACAGTGGGCATCTGGGGCAATTCCTACGTGACAGGCCTAGAGACAGTCTTTCACCTTCAAGCTACTTACTGCCTTTAAATAACAGAATCTGCTGGTAGAAATTAAAAAGGAAACTCAGAGTTGATGCACTTTATCATTCGGTCGTATCCCATGGGATGAGAGGAGAACTTTATCCACACGCAAAGAGTCAGGCATATTTGGCCTATCTACCGTTCAGCCAGGTTCTGATCATCCCTGCTTCACTTCTTGCCTTTTGACACCACTACCGCTTCTGACACGTTACCACTTCCACTTGCCACCTGCCTCACCCCATAATCACTAAATAAGTGGCAAATAAAATTGTCCACTATATAAAAACCTATGTTAGCCATTAAGTCAATTCCCAATCACATAATCAAAGCCTCTGGGCTGTCTCTCTACTCCCTGTAGACACCAAGAAAATATTAATTCATGTTATCTACCTAAACCATACGTAATTATAAAGGTAAATCTTATGGGTTAAATTAAACACATAATACTTTCCAATGGCACACACCAGTGACAAATATATGATAGAAGTTCCAAACAGACAGGGGGCAGGGAAGCAGTCTTTTGTATAGCCCCAAGTTAAGCATATTTAATTGTTTGTTGGTATAAGATATAACCTAATGATGAATAAAACCAACTTATGGGTCTTCTGGAAAAGACATGGAAACCAGGCATAGAAAGCAATTCATGGGACCCAGTGCTTCAAAGTGAAAGTTTCTGAGAATGGTAGGTAACAACTGGTGTTTTTTCCTTTACCAAAGTAATGTTTTGTTAGCTTTATTTACCAGGCAGCATAAAACTGTTGGCAAACAATACATCCACTCAAATCTCTATTAAATTCTAGATGCTCTTATCACATGTTTAGTCTAAAAATGTTCTTGATTTGCCAGGTTAAAGCAACAGAAATGTTAGAGCAAATACATTTTCAAAGGCAACTGGTATCAGCTTTAAGGTTAACAAGAGTCGGTATGATTAGGCCAACATGACATGAAGAATAAGACGGTTATCACCCATGCCCACCCCTTCTCTCTTACCTGATCTAAAAGTCCCACTACTAGAGAACTTCTCTGAAGTGCTCTGAATTTCAATTCAGGACAACCATTAGAAAAAATACTGTACTCCTACATGACTTTGGGAGGTCCTCAGGGAATGAAGTCCTCTCCCCATCAGAATCTTAACTAGAATGTGGTATTTAGATTAACCCATTACTGTTACTGAAACTTTAACCCAAAGGGTGTACATCAAGTAGATTTCAAAGAGAGTAAGGATAAGGGAAAGAACGGATATTGAAGAGGCACTCTGAGCTAAGACTTAGGTAGAGGCATCTAATTTTCTTGGGGGTAGGATATACATGTACATTCAGAGAAACTCCTCCCTGCATAGCAAACCCATGTAGTTAGATATGTGTGAGTGTGTGTGTGTGTGTGTGTGTATTTTTTAAGATTTCATTCTAAAATAATCTCTATAACCAACATGGGGCCTGAACCCACAACCCGAAGATCAAGAGCCACATGCTCCACCCATTGAGCCAGCCAGGCACCCCAAATGGAGTACTTTTTATAATATTTTTTCTTTATTCTCTTAAGTAATCTCTACACCCAATGTGGGGCTCAAACTCATGACCCCGAGATCAAGAATCTCATGCTCTACTGACTAAGCCAGCCAGGCACCCTGTATACATACATACATATATATATATTATTTTTCAATGCATGACTGAGCTGGCAGAAAATTAAAGGAGTAACTCAGATTTAGCTAAACTGAGGATGCACAAATCTAGAGTGAGTGCATGTTAGAGTTGTGGCTGCCCTAGGGTCTTTCCCCACCCCTAAATTTCTGATGGCTAGAACCTGGGATTTAATGGCCCACAGACTGGGGAAAGAGGGAAAAGACTGAGGCCTAAATAGGTTTGGAGGTCAGATCAAAGAGCTAAAAAGTCATAACCCCAAAAGGATGATATTCTTAGTGGCTACTAGAAAAGAGAACCCACCATGCAGAGAAAACAGCAACAATTCCTAACCACAAGCCCATACAGATTAAAGAAACTTGTTAAGGAAAAAAGAAGGAAATTCTGAGATGCAAAAACAAATGGTGAATAGACAAATTGGTATACATGTGAGTTATTCTACACAAACATTACATCATTGCTATAAAACATTAACACGTCATTTGTAGGGATTTAAAAAATCACTATAGTATTTAAGCATCCTAAGGTATTTCTATTGTTGGGGGGAAGTAAAAATATTAATCAACATTAGACTTAAATAACATGTATGCTTAAAATTTCTAGGGCAAACACTAAAAACAGACTGTATAGCTACCAAAGTAGGAGGGAGTAAATGGGGGTAGGCATCTCAATCAAGTCAAAGAAAGCAGATGAGGGAGGGGGACATATAAAATTAACATATAAAAAGATGATGATAATAATAAAAACAGCTAACATTTATGTATGATATACCACGGGCCTGGCACCGCTCTAAGAACTTTACATATATTAGCTCATTTAATCTGCACACCACCCCATGAGGTAGATACTATATATTATTATTCCCATTTTACAGATGAAGAAATTTAAGCCCAGAGAGATTAAATGACTTGGCTCAAGTCATACACACAGTAGGTGTTAGGATGAAAACCAAACCCAGGCAGTCTGACTCTAGAATCTGAACTCTACATATTGCCTAACAGACAATACATAGGTATGACACTTTGACATTAATTCATATCCTTTCAGTTCAATTTCTCTTCAGTCTAATGACTAAGAATGTAGCTACTTGTACCAAAATGTACCCAAAGTATAGCTACTTACACTGCTCAAAGCATTTCCTTCATTGACTATTTATGGCTAAGCACAGAGTAGGCAAAAGTGTGTGTGGGGGGTGCTAACATATATGAAATAATAATAACATGTATTAGGCACTCTGCCAGACATTTTTGGTTAAACCTCATAATCACCATGAAAAGTAAATTAACATCCCAAATTTTCAGTGGAAGAAACTAAAAAAGCAAAAATTTAAGTAACTCACCAAGGGGCAGGAACCCAGATCTGAATGGCTTCAAAATCTATTTAAATGGGGCGCCTGGGTGGCTCAGTTGGTTAAGCGACTGCCTTCCGCTCAGGTCACGATCCTGGAGTCCCGGGATCGAGTCCCGCATCGGGCTCCCTGCTCGGCAAGGAGTCTGCTTCTCCCTCTGACCCTCCCCCCTCTCATGTGCTCTCTCTCATTCTCTCTCTCAAATAAATAAATAAATCTTTAAAAAAAAAAAAATCTACTTAAATGTTCACTGAGCATCAATTTATGCCAGACATTGTGCTGGGCACTAAAAATATGAGAGTAAATCAGAAATTCAGGGTTCTCCACCGATATGGAGTTTATGGTCTAATGGGGTAGTCTTTGGGGTTCCCGGACCCAATTCCAACTTGAGGGACAGGATCCCCTTACACAATTCTCAGAACACCAGCAGAGTGTGTGAAAATTCAACTCAATTCTGACACTATCTACCCAGAGATATGGTCAGCTTCCACAGGTTAAAGGTTTGGTTCTAAAAGACTGCCCCCCACCATCACCACTTCAGAGCCCAGTCCCATGTCCAAGGTATTGCCTGTACTTCTGACCAACTGGCTATAAATTAGAGGGCCCCAAGACCCCCTCTTTGGGTTTGATTAATTTGCTAGAATGGCTCACAAAACTCTGAGAAACATTTTACTTTCTATATCACTGGTTTACTATAAAGAGGATATAACTCAGGAACAGCTAGATATATGCATAGCACAAGGGCACAGAGCTTTAATGCTTCTCCAGACAAGTGTCTCCCCCTGAATCTTTCACCAACCCAGAAGCTCTCTGAACCCCGTCCTCATTTTTGGAAGCTTCAAGACATAGTCTTGATTGATTAAATCATTGGCCATTGGCAATTGAGTAAACATCCGGCTCACTCCCCTCCCTGGAGGTGAGGGGGAGGGGTGAGACTGAACGTTCCACACCTCTGAACCAACAGTTGGTTTTCCTGTCAACCAGCACCCCCTCCCACCTCATTAACATAACAAGAAACACTTTTCTAACTCTCAACACTGGGGAAATTCCAAGGGTTTTGGGAGGTGTGGGAGCTATGGACAAAGATCACAAGTTGTTTGAAAATACCTAAGTATTGTTCAGATCTAATTACTTAACAAATATAACTTATTTAGTTGCGAAAAAAATTACTGAGCACTAAGGGCACCATGAACTGAGACGTCTGGGAATCTCTGTAAGCTAAGATCTTAAAGATGAGCAAGCATTTCAAACACCAGGTAGGAGGAGTAAAAGACAGAGTCCCCACCCTTGAAGACATTACAATACAGTTCAGAAAGCAAAACTACAAGATAAACAGTTTTAAAACAATGTAATGTTAGGGGAGCCTTCTTCAGCTCAGGTCATGATCCCACATCAGGCTCCCTGCTTGGCGGGAAGCCTGCTTCTTCCTCTCCCACTCCCCCTGCTTGTGTTTTCTCTCTGTGTCTCTCTCTGTCAAATAAATAAATAAGATCTTTAAAAAAGAAAGAAAACAATGGAATGTTAAACTTGAATATTTGCAAAAGTTTTTCATTATCTTTTCTCATAAAATTCTATTAAGTGTATTATCTATCTTTACTAAATCGAAAGCCCCTAGAAGCCTATACCCCCATACACAGATAACAGCACAGTCTGCACTCAGGAAGTGTTTTCTGGGTCAACCTCATATAGGTTTACTCTCACTAGGCTTTTCTCAGAAATGAAATCTCCAATCACCATATTCAAGGGTAACTCTGCTTTAAGTGTGCTCTATTCCCCCACATCTCCCAGCTGCTTCTTTCCTACTGTCCCTCAAAACTGAGTTCAGACATATCACCTACCCTGGGAAGACCTCCCTGACCCACTGGACTGAAATTTAAATGTCCCTTATCTAAATGGTATATTTAGTACATTTGTATCATAGAACTTACCACTCTATGTAGTCACCAATTAACTTTCTTGCCTCCACACTAACTAAAAGCTTTCAACAGCAGGATCTGTGCTTTATTCATCTCAGCAACAATCACAGTGCCTAGCTCACAAAAAACTGTTTTCTGAATAAATGACAAGTAAAAGGAAATTTTTTAAATTATGCCTTGACTGCCTGGGTGGCTCAGATGGTTAAGCGTCTGCCTTCGGCTCAGGTCATGATCCCAGAGTCCTGGGATCGAGTCCCGCATTGGGCTCCCTGCTCAGTAGGGAACCTGCTTCTCCCTCTGCCTCTCTCTCTCTGTCTCTTAGGAATAAATAAATAAAAATCTCTAAATAAATAAATAAATAAATAAATAAATAAATAAATAATGCCTTTTCACCTTTGTGGACTTACTGGAAAAAATGAGGAATTTACTCAGAAAAATTTTAGAAAGGAGATTTACAAGTTTGCAAAAATTAAAGTGACTGATAACCATCCCGTGCTAATAAAGAACCATACACTGCTGACAGAAATGTAGTAAGTATAATGTTTTTGAAAAGTATTCTGACAATTATCAATTAAAATTAAAAAATGTTGACTCAACAATCCTCCTTTTTAGGGACTTTACTTACAAAAACAGTATCCATATGCAATGTTATATTTACAAGGAAGTTTTCTGAAGTACTGTTTGCAATAGCAAAACAATTCCTGGAGACTATCCTGAATGTCCATCAATAGGGGAATGGTACAACCATGCTATAGAACATGCATATTATGGAATATTCTACAGCTACTAATAAGAATGAATTAAATCAGGTGCCTGGGTGGCTCAGTCCATTAAGCGTCTGCCTTGGCTCAAGTCATGATCTCAGGGTCCTGGGATGGAGTCCTGCCTAGGGCTCCCTGCTCAGGGGGGAGTCTGCTTCTGCCTCTGCCCCTCCCCCCTGCTCCAGCTCTCTCTCAAGCTCAAGCTCTCTAATAATAAAATCTTTAAAGAAAAAAAAAAAGGAATGAATTAAATCTATATGTAAAGACCTGAAAGGATATCCATGATACATTCAGTAGAAAATAGAAGAATCCCATCTGGAGGTAAAAAAATATATATACACTGGCATTTTTATTTCTAAGAATATCGAGAAAGAGACATGGAAGCAGTTAAAACTAGACAGCCAATATGAGTGACATCAGAATTAGAAGAGATTTTACTTTTCCCAACCAAGTATGTATTACTTTTGTAATTAAAAACAGAAAGGAAAAAAAAAAAAGGAAGTTTTCAAAAGTAATGATAGTAATATCTCAATATATTCTCCCCTTCTACAAGTTCTTAACCAAAAAAAAAAAAAAAAAAATCTAAGTTACAACCACCTTTAATAAAAAGGTAGTACTGCAGAAGAGTCAAGAATTCTGCGGACTATCTCTTTTACAGATAATTTAAACTTTCTATTATTAAAAAAACCTCTCTTACTCTATCCTATCCCACCAAAAGGAGAGAAAGGCCTATTCTTAAACAAGCTTAATGTTCAGTGGATCTTCCTATCAAGTTTCTTCTATAAGCCATAATCTGCTTTGGGGATTTATAATCAGGAGCTTGGATATTTTAGAATACTCAGCAGATTTTCACAACCATACCATTTATTCACTGAGAGTAAGCAGAAGTGTTACATAAGAAATCTGAGTATGACAGAGCTAGGTCTCATTCAAGCATTTCTGTCCTGAAACTGGGAGAGCTAACTGCTACTTGGGCGCCCCCTGGGGACCAAATTTTTAAAACTTTTTTACAACTTAGTACAAACTAGTGTCCTCTAAAACCAGATTCAAAAAATACTTATTAAGCCTTTACTATGTGCCAGGCACAATGTTCAGCACTAGAAACACTAAGGCAAATAAAATCAATTTTCTGATTTCTACATGCTTGAAGTTAATACCATCCCAAAAGTTCTAAGCATAGTAGGTAGGAAGACCATACAAAGTATGAGTTACCCATATAGTCCCTGGAGAAACTTATGACACAGAAGATGACAAGAATGCTTTTGGGGTACTAAAGAAAGCAATCTGGCATTGAGATAAGCTTCAACATAATTTGTTTATGTAAGCAAATCTTTAAAAGAGAGGAGGTTTAAGGGGCGCCTGGGTGGCTCAGATGGTTGAGAATCTGCCATCTGCTCAGGTCATGATCTCCAGGTCCTATGATCCAGCCTGGAGTGGGCTCCCAGCTCAGCAAGAAGTCTGCTTCTCGGGGCGCCTGGGTGGCTCAGTCTGTTAAGCGACTGCCTTCGGCTCAGGTCATGATCTCAGGGTCCTGAGATCAAGACCCGCATCGGGCTCCCTGCTCTGCAGGAAGCCTGCTTCTCCCTTTCCCACTCCCCCTGCTTGTGTTCCCTCTCTCGCTGTGTCTCTCTCTGTCAAATAAATAAATAAAATCTTTAAAAAAAAAAAAAAAGAAGTCTGCTTCTCCCTATCCCTCTCCTGCTCATGCTCTCTCTCTCTGTATTTCTGTCCCAAATGAATAAATAAAAAATCTTAAAAAAAAAAAAAAAGAGAGGGGAGGTTTAAATATCCTTCCAGCTAACACATGCAAAATTGTGGTTATTGTGAAAGAAAAATTTAGATTATGGCACCATTATTTTTCTTGAGCCAAAACAATATAAATAAAGCTTAATTTTAGAAATTAAAAAAATGAAAGAGTATCCCCACGATTTTTTAGTAACAAGTTATTCCACAATAACTCTAAGCACTTAACTCTGAAAGGATTGCACTGATTTGGAAAACTGCTAATTTTCAAAAACAAATTGAGTACAAGACGACACAGACTTAGAAACAATTAGAAAATAAAACAAAACTGAGGAAGACCAGTACAAGTAAATGGGCGAAGTCAACACCCAAATCTCCCTCAAATTCTCCCATCCCAGTTCAGAACACTTTCAAAATACTGTATCAGATTTGCCTTTTCTTCCTCAAGGTCTGGGAGAGTAAGTAGCAGAGGTACAACTCACCTGAAGGAAGGAAAGAAGAGAGGGAGGGAAGAGAGGGAAGAGAGAAAAGAAAGAGATAATACATAAATAAATACATATATACATACAAACCAGCTTCCCTCCCGTTATACGCTCATAACTAACTGCAATGCCCCAGGACACTGGAGGGCCAGATATTCTCAGATTCTATAGCCAGGCCCAAATAGGTACTTCTGGCAGCCTGAGTTGGAAATCAATGTAATTCCCCACCTCCCCAAATTTTATTTCAGCCATATTTCAGGTACCCTGTGAGCTAAATTAGCATCGGCATGATAGGGAATTTAACCTTGAGTTACAGAACTTTTTCCCTACAGAAAAAAACTTAGTCCCCCAAATTACAATTGTTTAGGATTCAGTTTCTATTTGCCTATGAAATAAAAATTGAGTCAAAATACAAAACACTCACGAGGAGGGGCGCTTGGGTGGCTCAGTCGTTAAGCATCTGCCTTCAGTTCAGGTCATGATCCCAGGGTCCTGGGATCAAGCCCCGCATCAGGTTCCCTGCTTGGCGGGGAGTCTGCTTCTCCCTCTCCCACTCCCCCTGCTTGTGTTCCCTCTCTCACTGTATCTCTCTCTCTGTCAAATAAATAAAATCTCAAAAGACTCAGGAGGAGTAAAAAAAAAAACTTCTGACTTAACTGTTGTGGACATTCCATTGTTTAGTCAGCTCGGAGATAGCAATTGCTAAATTATAAGCTATTTGGAATTTGTAGAAATCAATTTAATTGTTTACAGCAACTGGAATCAAGAGCAATGATTTTCATTAAAGAAGATGACAGTTTAAAACAATTTAAGCTTATATAACTGCCAAAATATTAAAGAATAATACATTATGAAACATTTAATCATGGAAATCTTATAGTTGATAATTAACAGGTTTAAAACATTATTAGCCATTACCGAACAGAGTAAAGAATAAATACTAGTTACAGAATGTATAGATTATTTTTAAAGCAGTGGAGTAATTTGAGTATTATTAGTTTGGGTGTGGATATTTAAAGCCACATTATGATTCAGAAACAAAATATTTAAATGCATTCAAATATAGCAGTCATAAACCATTTTTTTTTTTTAAGATTTTATTTATTTATTTATTTGAGACAGAGAGAATGAGAGACAGAGAGCATGAGAGGGAGGAGGGTCAGAGGGAGAAGCAGACCCCCCGCCGAGCAGGGAGCCCGATGCGGGACTCGATCCCGGGACTCCAGGATCATGACCTGAGCCGAAGGCAGTCGCTTAACCAACTGAGCCACCCAGGCGCCCCAGTCATAAACCAATTTTTAAAGCAATATTACTTCAAAGTAGAAATAACCAACTTCATAAATTAAGAACAGGAAGTCTAAAATGGAAGAAAAAAATTATCTGCATCTGTGTGTGCCAGATATTTTACCTCATTTAATATTCAAAAATACCATACTAGATAGGTATTATTTCTCTCTTTTCACAGAGAAAGGCCACCTAAAAGTAACAACTTCCCTGGGTCTGAAGACAGTAAATGGGGGGGAGGGAGTGGGGGCACCTGGCTGGCTCAGTCAGTAGACCATGCAACTCTTCACCAAGGGGTTGTGAGTTCAAGCCCCAGGTTGGGTGTAGAGATTACTTAAAAAATAAATAAAATCTGGGGTGCCTGGGTGGCTCAGTTGGTTAAGCGACTGCCTTCGGCTCAGGTCATGATCCTGGAGTCCCAGGATTGAGTCCCACATCAGGCTCCCTGCTCAGCAGGGAGTCTACTTCTCCCTCTGACCCTCCCCCCTCTCACGTACTCGCTCTCTCTCTCTCTCTCTCATTCTCTTTCAAATAAATAAAATCTTAAAAAAAAAAAAAAATCTGGGGCACCTGGGTGGCTCAGTTGGTTAAGCAACTGCCTTAGGTTCAGGTCATGGTCCCAGGGTCCTGGGATTGAGCCCCATATCCGGCTCCTTGCTCAGCGGAGAGCCTGTTTCTCCCTCTCCCTCCTACCTGCTACTCTGCCTGGTTGTGTGCTCTCTGTCAAATAAATAAATAAAATTAAAAAAATAATAAAATTTATTTATTTGACAGAGAGACACAGCAAAAGAGGGAACACAAGCAGGGGGAGTGGAGAGGGAGAAGCAGGCTTCCCGCTGAGCAGAGAACCCAATGCAGGGCTCGATCCCAGGACCCTGGGATCATGACCTGAGCCGAAGGTAGGCGCTTAACGACTGAGCCACCCAGGCGCCCCTAAAAAAAAAAGAAAACGACAGAGTTAGGGTTTGAACCCATATGTGTTTGACTTTGAAATCTTTTCTCTGTCCCCTATTATGCTATATACGTGTAAGAGTCACCTCAGATATTAAAAAAAAAACACCGATATCATTCAATTGCCACTTGTCTTAAAAAGTTAAAAGAATCAACAAAAACAAGAAGAAAAATATTTACGGGGGTTTTGGTTGAATTAGTTCCACTTTTATTCCTAAAAATGATCAGTAATTATCAATACAGCTGTAAAACAGTAGTGAAGTAGATGTTACCATTTGACTTTCTTTGGATGCTCTTTAGAGAATAAAATATAGGACAGGAATCGGGCTCCCTGGTCAGCGGGAAGCCTGCTTCTCCCTCTCCCACTCCCCCTGCTTGTGTTCCTGCTCTTGCTCTCTCTGTCAAACAAATAAATAAAATTTTTAAAAAAATAAAATATAGGACAGGAGTGGATTGTACAAACACAGGATTGGAATGAAAAGTCCAACCCTAATATAAGCCACGTCCTGGAACAGAGGAGGGCATTATTTTAGAAGTTCTGGGTCAAAACTTTTGTGGTCCACGAGTTTCACAGGTATTGTTTGGGTGTTTTACAGGACCACTGGTCGCCTCTTGTTTCTAGATATCCTGTTTTCCTTTCAACTTCATTCCCCAGGTTCTCCAATAAGCCTTTCTCCTCACAGTGTCACTGCAGCTAACCACGTCTATCTTTCGAAAATTAACAGAATTGAACCGGTAATCTTAACGCGTCATGAAGCAACAACAAAAAAAGTAACACAATTTTAGAGCTGGGGGGGGTATTCTACACTGAGTTTAAATCTCGGTGCAGAGCTCTTATGGTCTAGAATGCAACGGAGACTCGGAGAGAGGAAGTGACTTGGCCATGGACAAAGCGTGAGTTGGCAGCGGGACCAGAGGTTGAAGCTTGAACTCCTACTCTGCTCCTCGGCTTTTCGACCACACGAATCCGGGCTGAGCCTTAGAGCTGGTACTGCCCATTGACAGGGTCAGAAAAGTGCTCCGGGCAGATCACAGAATACCTTAAGCAACACCCTGCCCCCCGGGGTTCCTTTCCAGGATTAAGACCAGGGTTAGGTTAGCGGAGGTGTTGGTGTTTACAGAGGGCTTGCAGGAAGGGGCGGAGTGGATAAACCGGTCTCCCCTCCAGACAGCTGCAAGCGCGCACTGCCTCTAACCTGAACCCATGCTCCTGCTGCCTTCACCCACCACCTCACAGCCAGCGACACACTGACCTCTGGCGCCGGGGGTCCCCGGAAGCTGATCCTCCTGAATCCCCCTCCCAGACCACTCTCAAGACGAACTTGGTCTCCAAATTTTAAGGGAAGAGGGGCGCGGGAACAAAGCGACCCCAAGAGGTCCCCCTCCATTCTGGGCACCCCCGAGGCGGGCGGACGTGGACTACGAGTCCCGAGAGGCCGCGCGCCTCAGGACCCTCGACCACCGCCACGCCGGCGACGCAATGGTCGCCGGGACTCGTAGTCCGCGGATCCGGGGGGGCGGGGGAGGCGCGGACCGCCCGGCACGGCGGGACAGGCCGACCCGGCGTCCCGTCAAGCCCAGGGAGCGCGCCAGCTGCCCGGGCCTCACCTCGACGATGCGGGCGCACTGGGTCCCCTTGCCGGCGCCGGGACCGCCGAGGACGAACACGACCAGCGGTTTCATGAGGCGGTGAGGGCAGAGGAAAAGCGGCCGGCGGGTCAGCAGCGGGAAGCTAAGGCCCAGGACGTGCAGCACACTGCGGCCGCAGCGCCTCAGCATACACAGCGTCTCGGCCCGACGCTGAGAGCTGACAGCGGCCCGGCCGGCGGCGGCGCGGGGCGGGGCGGGGGGGAAGAGGGCGGGCCGAGTCGGCGCCCGCCGCGGCCCCGCCGCCGTGGCTGCCGAGGTGTCCGCGCCGCGGCCGGAAGGGGCGGGGCTTCCGCTACCCCCTCAGGGGCTGCGCTTGAGCGCCCCCCGAGCGGGCCCGCGCCTGTTCTCGTCCCCGCCCCTCTGCCGGCTCATTCATCCCTCCGCTGGTAGTTCGTCCAGTGCGCAGATCCTTCATCGCGCGCCTTGTGGGCGGGCTTGTGCTGGCGTCTGCAACGCGACGCACGCGAGAGGAAACCTATTGTCTGCTCGCGAGGAGTTTAAATTCCAATGGGGCGGTAGCCGAGCTGAACAAGCCAACGTAAGAAGAGGTAGATAGTGAAGAAGGAAGGGAGAAAGCGACACAGGCTTTGAAGGAAAAAAGCGGAAGAATAACAAGGGGTGGTTGTGATTTGTAGAGGGTAGTCAGAGAAAGCCTGTAAAGAGGTGACCTTTAAGCCCAGACATAAGGATAGGGAAGAGCAAAAGCAGGTAAAGACTAGAATAGAGTGTCCCACAAAAAGAAAAGCGCGTGCAAAAAAACCTGAAACGGCTTGTGTTGGAAAAGGACGGAGAGACCAGAGCTGTGGGAATGAGGCAGAGACTGGAATGTGGGAAAGGTAGGCCCAGGCAGGTCGTTCAGGCCCTTTGGTTATGGAAAGGAGTTGGGATTATATTCTAATTGCAGTGGGAAGCCCTTTAACTTAAACTCCATTTCTCTGCTGCCTGCATGTGAGAAAAATCTCATTAAATACAAATAAAAATTAAGTTCTTCAGTCACACTAACCACATTTCAAGTGCTCAATGGTCACATGTGGTAGTGGCAATTGTATTGGACAGCGTTCATACAGAACATATCCACTACAATAAGTTCTACTGGGCAGTGCTGTACTAGAGCTTGTATTTAAGCTCCTGGGAATGATTTGATAGAAAGGGAGACAGGCAACCCCCTGAGAAGAACAATCAGATGGGCTTCAAGGGGCAAATGGAGGTCCTTAGATGACTTCAAAGATTTTAAGAGACAGAAGCACCTGGGTGGCCCAGTTGGTGAAGCTCTGATTTTGGCTCAGGTTGGTGGAGTTGAGCAGGGAGTCTGCTTGAGATTCTCTCTCTCCCTCTCCCCTCCCCCCCCCACACACTTCCTCTCTCTCTCTTTCTCTCTCTCGTGGATAGATAAATCTTTAAAAATGTTTTTAAAACAAGGTTTTAAGAGACAAAGACATGGATTTGCAATAGGAGTTGCAAGAAGGGCACAGTTGCAGGAAAGTTTGAAGATAGGAAGAGTTCCTTTCTGAAAATTGTATTTTCTCAGTAAAGAAAAGGCAACATCAGCTAAGGGTAAAGATTTTGAGGTAGGATGTTTGAGGAGAGAGAAGGTATGAAATACACATTTTTTAAGATTGGAAAAGTTTTCTAAAGAAAAATAATCAGGACTTCTGAGCAATATTAAGAGCTCACTTGGTATTTGAGATCATGGATTTTAAATTTGAAGGTGTTTGTTCAGGTGCAGGCAGAGAGAAGACAGATTCTTGAGGTCATCCAGCGATGGGTTTTTGCCAAGCAAGCACAACAGAGGGAGAGAGGACCAGCATGGTGTTTGCACGAGAATGTTTGCAATGATGTATATGGAATCAAAACCATATAGAAAGCAAATGATGGGGCGCCTGGGTGGCTCAGATGGTTAAGCGTCTGCCTTCAGCTCAGGTCATGATCTGAGGGTCCTGGGATCGAGTCCCGCATCGGGCTCCCTGCTCCTTGGGAGCCTGCTTCTCCCTCTGCCTCTCTCTCTCTGTCTCTAATGAATAAATAAATAAAATCTTCAAAAAAAAAAAAAAGAAAGAAAGAAAGCAAATGATGGCATATGAGGGCTGACAGTGGGGATGTGGAGGAGAGCCAGGAAGGGGGCCAAGG
Organism: Mirounga leonina; assembly: GCF_011800145.1. NCBI lineage: Eukaryota > Metazoa > Chordata > Mammalia > Carnivora > Phocidae > Mirounga > Mirounga leonina. The sequence goes on from NW_023270447.1 coordinate 57,334,434, forward strand.
TATTAGAAGCATCAATGTTGCAGAATGACTGCAGTGGGGTATTTGAGCAAGTGAACTGGCAGTACAGATGCCAGTGCTCTGAGTGGGATATTTCGAATTGAGATTTCAGAAATTGTAAGTTTCTGATACTCTTGAGATTCAGAGTGGGCCCAAGCTGGGTGAGACTGCAGGAGTAGAAGGCTGAGGCAAGAGCATGCCCTGTGGTTGGAACCGAGTGGCCAGGGTGTTAGATTTGTCATCCAAGGAGAAGTTTACATCAGATAGCATTAGAGTGAAGAGAGAAACTACAAAAGAACTAAGTTCTTGAAGACAAGGTGACAAGAAGGTTGGTAAATGATAGCAAACAGGAGGGGGAGAGGGTGATATAGCCTACCCCCAGTCTCTTTCCCCTCTACTACTCCTTTCCTTTCCCCCCACCCACTATTTCCAGCCTCCTCCCCATCTCATCCTACCTTTCCCTCCCTCCTCTCTCTTTCTCTCTCTCTTTTTTTTTTTACTTATTCCCATTTCTTTTCCCATTTCTAAGTTCCTCCCATTCTCCCAATCTTCTCTTTTTCTGTCCTTCTCCCCACCATGTTCTCTTTCTTTGCCTCTCTTATCCCTTCTCCCTTCAGTTCCTACTTCCTTCCTTTCCATAATTTCTACCTTTTCCTTCTCACCATGGAAGAGAGAATGGAATATCTCAGATCATCACAGCTAGAGACATCTCATGTTTAATAACTTATTCACATTCCTTCACAATATCCCTTTTTTTCCTTGTTTATTGAACCCCCTGCACCCCTGGGAAGGAGGAGCTGGGACATAAGTCAGCTGAAAACAAGAACAGTTGGTCCAGAATACTAAGAGCTAGGAGGAGTACAAAAAGGCCATATTGAAGCAAATGTGCCTTTTTTTCCTTTGTGCATGTTCTCTTCAGTGTCTTCTGTCTCTCTTCTGGCAATTAGAGTTAAAAGATGTTCAGGATATGGAGTTTGTGGAAAAGGGGATTAGGAAGCTATTCACGTGCTTTTAATGAAGGCCTTAGACCATAGACAAAAAAAGTAGTCTTTCTTGCTCCTGTGATAGAGTTCACCAGAATAAGGAATCCACACAAGAGTTTGGATCCAAAATCTCATTGTATATCTATATATAGAAAGATGCAGAGACTTTCTAAGTCTCCCTGGAGAACTCTGACCACCACAGATTGAGTACTTACTGTCTTGTATCTTGCCCAGCTCTTTATGCCAACCATGCTAGGCAACTAAGGAAAATACTGCTGTGGAAATATATCAAAAAGTGAAACTCATATACCCATCTCTGCCAAGGGTTTTCCAGGGAGTTATTTCCAGGACGAATAAGGCTAGACTAAAGAACGATTTATAATTTGTTGGCTTTTGGGGCCTGTACTCGTTATATATTGCCACATAACCAACCCCAAAATTTAACGGCTTACAACACGAAATGCTTAGTGTGGGAACCCCACCCTCTCTTCTCCCCTCCCCGCTTTGCCCCACATTGGTGACCTGGAATGTTCAGTGTGAGTAATGCTGTGAGTAGAAAGAGGATGAACATGGAGGAGTTTTTCCGAAACACCTATATGTCACCATACCAGGCGGTCCCATGGGGCCATGCCAAGGTTTCATAAAAGACACCATGCTACTTTGATGCTTTAACATTTAACCCCTCTACTTGGTTCAAACCGAGTGGTCAGGGTGTTAGATTTGTCATCCAAGGAGAAGTTTACATCAGGTAGCATTAGAGTGCTACCTGATGTAAACCAAAGAATTCACCCTTTTTTTTGGCCTTAGATCAGTGCTCCTACTTCTTAGAGGTGGCAGAGAAAAGAATGAGTTCCACCTAGATGGAAACAACCAGACCTTCAATAATAATATGCCTTAATAAATATATATTGAATAAATGGATATCACCAAGTAGAGGGCCATTTCCTAACTAAACCCATAGATTGAATTCCTAGATTAAATAAATTTGATGAATATCTATTGAATATCCACTAAGTACCAGGCATTTCACTTACATTACCTCATTTTTGGATGATATTCAAACTTTTTAATAATCACTACAATCAGAATATCTGTAGATTCCTTTGCCAAGATTTGCTATGCCAGGCATCAACCCTCTAATTTCTGGACCACGGAGAGGTCCTTGGAGTCCCAGGAGAGGGGTGGAGGGCACTCAAAGTGCTCAGTGGAGTAGTTATAGAATAACTTATATGAAAATAATTCACTATTTTAACCACCAATACTGGTATTACCGGTTGTGTGTTGGTTACACATCAGCCTTGCCTTCTAGAATCTTCATAATGCTGTGACATTAGTACAGTCATTTTGCAAGTGGAGAAACAGCCAGGAAATGGAAGTACTTTGTTCAAGACCACATAGGCAACAGATAACAAAATGAAATTCAAACTCGGTGTATATGGCTTTAAATCTGCATTCTTTCTATACAATACAGACCCCTTATAAGATAAAAAGTTCTATATTCACAAAAGCCCTTAAAAGTTAGTTCTATTACAGATGAGAAGACTGATCTCAGAAAGATGTATAACAAGAGCTATCCTCAAACCCACTCCTACCCATATGTGTTTATTTATCATCAAGTACCTTAGGTCTTTGGGACATATATTCAATGCATGCATATTATTTCCAGGGTATAGCTATGTTTCTAGTGAACTCTATAGGAGCTTTAAAAATAGAGCCTTGTCACTACTTATCTGTCCTATTTATCATAATTACCCTTTAGAGATAAATCATCTGTTCCCATATTTTCATTTTCCCATTCTTGATCATACATACATTTGCTGGTATGTGCCATTCATTTTTCAGGATTCAGCTCAGATTTTACCTACTTCAGGAAGCTCTCTCCAAATTCCCAAGACTGGGTTAGGTGCCCCTTTTTTGTTCTTCTATACACATCACCACCACCACCACCCACACACACTTACTCCTTCCCTCCTTTACTTCTGCTGTAGCACCGTGGTGTATTGTATATCTCCACACTGGATTTAGAACTTCTGGAAGGGAGACACTATGTCTGATTACTCTTTGTACAGCATGACAACCTGTTATTGTTACAGTATGATTCACTCTCTTAAGGGTACTCCAAGGTCTTTGGAAGATTTAGACTACTTTGGTTGCTGCCACTCAAATTTTATCTATGATGGTCTTTGGCAGCTACTTCCCTGTATTACAAAAACACCTTTCTTGAGTATACCTAGGAACCAGTTTCTAGGATTAGTCTGGGTGATGAAACAAAGACATGGCATCTGGTAGCATTGGAAGGGAGGTGGCAGGCCATATGCTTTGCATTCAGACCTTCTTAGCCATCTATTATATTGTAATCTATTTTCTGGAAGGATGCTTACTTAGTACATTACAACACCTGATGCTTAATGGAGTTTCTAAAATGAAGATTCCTGTTACTTAGATTTGCATATTTGCATATTAGATTTCCTCTTTTATCAAAGGACCTCTTATCAAAGATTCTGAGGACATTTGTTAAAGGAAACATGGTCTTTAAAAAGTTGATATGGTAGGGGCGCCTGGGTGGCTCAGTCGTTAAGCATCTGCCTTCAGCTCAGGTCATGATCCCAGGGTCCTGGGATCCAGCCCCTCATCGGGCTCCCTGCTCAGCGGGAAGCCTGCTTCCCCCTCCCACTCCCCTGCTTGTGTTCCCTCTCTCACTGTGTCTCTATCTGTCAAATAAATAAATGAAATCTTTAAAAAAAAAAAAAAGCTGATGTGGTAAATCTGACAACAGGCATTATGCCTCACCTCTCGGGAGTGTGTCAGCTGAGCTCAGTTGGGTCTATACCGCAGAATGGCAGGCTGAACAGTGAAGGGAGATTGTCTTTGACAGGTCTCACAGCATCTTTGCTTATTAACTCTGCAAGCATAGGTAGGATGGTTATACCTATAGTTTCCTTGCCTGCAAAATCAGGATGATGGCACATTAACTCAGTTAAGCAAATACTTTTAGAGAATTTACCTATGTGTGTTGTTTCATCATTCCTGTCTTCATTCCAGACAATCCAAGCTTTAAAAAAATAAGTAAAATAAGGGGCATCTGGCTGGCTCAGTGACTCTTGATCTCTGGGTCATTAGTTTGAGCCCTGTGTTGGGTGTAGAGATTACAAAAAAATTTTTAAAAAGGTAAAATAAGTTGACTTGACATATAAGTTGTTATTTTTACCTCTCCCAAGAGGATTAAGAGTCTCAAAGGAATTTTACACAAATTGACAGCTTAACAATCCTAAAAAATATGATGTTTCTTTTTTTTTTTTTTAAGATTTTTATTTATCTGAGAGAGAGAGAGAGAACGAGAGACAGAAGGCATGAGAGGGAGGAGGGTCAGAGGGAGAAGCAGACTCCCTGCTGAGCAGGGAGCCCGAGTCCCACGACTCCAGGATCATGACCTGAGCTGAGGGCAGTCGCCCAACCAACTGAGCCACCCAGGCGCCCCAAAAATATGATGTTTCTTAAAAGCTAAGCTGCAGTTGTTTTTAAAGAGCAGTAGTCTAGCTTAGCTCAGAAGTGTAAATAGAGAAAGGAAAAATTGGTATTTGGAGAAAGTGAGTAACAAAACTCATAACTAATTCCAACTTCCCTGTTCCTGGTGATAACAATACCTCTTTAATTCCTTCAGCCAGCCTACTAGCAGGCACATCAGGGTTTATGACACTAAACATTTACCCAGGGTAATCAAAGACTATGTCATGTGGACAGGGACTGAAAGGCAATAAGGAAAAATGAGAACAACCAATGTGTTAAGATGTAGAATTTTGGGTGAACTTTTCCCTTTACAATTTTTTTCTTGTTATAGCATTGTTTGTGCAACAAACTCGTGCATTTTTTAAAAGTGTACCCTAGAAATGATTCTCTGTGAAGCAAATTAAAGCACTTGCAAATTTGAAAAGTAGGGCTGGTAGCTTTTCTCTGTAGGGACCCATAACCAGAGCAATTCCATAGTGTCCTGAAATGACACAAATTTTAAAAAATGGAGATCAAAGACGAGATCAATAGAATAGTATATATGCAGTCTATTTAAATTGCCTGCAATCTAAAAATAATTCATATTTGCTTTGGATAATTACCTCTTGTTACTCCAACTTTAAAATTGTGCCTTCCCTCCATCAACAGATGAATGGATAAAGAAGATGTGGTATATATATACAATGGAATATTATGCAGCCATCAAAAGGAATGAGATCTTGCCATTTGCAACGACGTGGTTGGAACTGGAGGGTATTATGTTGAGTGAAATAAGTCAAACAGAGAAAGATATGTATCATATGATCTCACTGATATGAGGAATTCTTAATTGTAGGAAACAAACTGAGGGTTGCTGGAGTCGGGGGTGGGGTGGGAGGGATGGGGTGACTGGGTGATAGACACTGGGGAGGGTATGTGCTCTGGTAAGCGCTGTGAATGTGCAAGACTGTTGAATCTCAGATCTGTACCTCTGAAACAAATAATGCAATATATGTTAAGGAAAAAAAAAGAAGAAGAAGGTAGCGGGAGGGGAAGAATGAAGCGGGGGAAATCGGAGGGGTAGACGAACCATGAGAGACGATGGACTCTGAAAAACAAACAGGGTTCTGGAGGGAAGGGGGGTGGGAGGATGGGTTAGCCTGGTGGTCGGTATTGAGGAGGGCACATTCTGCATGGAGCACTGGGTGTTATGCACAAACAATGAATCATGGAACACTTCATCTAAAACTAATGATGTAATGTATGGGGATTAACATAAGAATAAAAAATAAATAAAAAAAAATTGTGCCTTCCTTGTTCTGTTTGTCATATCCTTCCAGTTCCCTATGCCATCAAGCACAAAGCTTAGTGTATAGTAGGTCCTTGGTATAGTATTTGTAGATTTTATTTCACTAAGCTTATTCTCTAATTTAACAAATCACTTCCCGTAATCTCTATGAATGTGTTGTTCATTTATTAACACGTCAATTGTCAATATGCCTGGACAAATAATAATATATGGGTACTCTTTTAATTAACTTTAATTAACTTTCACACTCATTAACTCTTTTCTATAATAATGTACAATATGCAAATGTGGAAAATCAATCTTAGAGAGATTAAATGGCAGAATTGAGGCCAGATCCCCAAAGCCAGTGCTTGTTATATTATAACATAATTCAAAAAATGTTCTCAGTATCTAGGGAATTAGGCCCTTTAGGCACCTCTCAGCTGTTCTAAATATGAGGCTGAGTCATTCCAATCCTAAAATGAAGTCAATAATTACCTTTCTGTTCATTTAATTTGAAAAGTATCTATATTATGCATATTATTAAATGTATATCCTGCTTAGGAATCCAGTGGTAATAAAATGTTTAATTGAAGTCTTACTGGTATTTGAGTTCTTATTAAGCAAAAAGAAGACATTTTATTTTATTGTTCTTGCCCAAAAAGTTAGCGTATGTTTCAACTCTCCACTTCCCCCTTCCTTTTTTCTTTTTAGTAGACTTTATTCTTTTAGAACAGTTTTGGATTTACAGAAAAATTAAGAACCTAGTACAGATTTCTCATATACCCCCCACAGAGTTTCCCTCTATTATTAACATCTTATATTTAGTATGGTACATTTGTTACAATTAATTAACCAATATTGGTACATTATTATTAATTAAGGTCCATTGTTTAGATTTTCTTAGTTTGTTTTTTGTCTTTGTTTCTGTTTGAGAGAGAGAGAGAGCACACGTGCATGGGGTTGAGGAGGAGGGGAAGAGGGAGAGGGTGAGAGATAATCTTAAGCAAGGTCCACTGACATGGGGCTTGATCTCATGACTTGAGCTGAAATCAAGAGTTGGACCCTTAACTGACCCTTAACCCACCAAGGCGCCCCTAGATTTTATTTTTTAACCTAGTGTCATTTTTCTATTCCATGATTTCATCCATTATGCTACATTATACCTAGTTGTCATCTCTCTTTAAGCTCCTCTTGGCCAGTTTCTCAGACTTTCCTTGTTTTTGATAACCTTGACAGTTTTTTTTGAATACAGGCCAGGTATTATAGGATTCCCCACTATTAGAATTTGTCCAGTGTTTTTCTCAAGATAAGACTGGGTCTATAGTTTACTGAAAAGAAGACCACAAAGGTAAAGTGCCATTTTCAACGCGGCATATCCAGTGTACATACTATCAACATGACTTATGACTGTTAATGTTGGTCTTGATCACCTGGCTGAAGTAGCTTTGGTCAAGTTTCTCCAGTGTAAAATTACTCTTTCCTCCCCTCCTTTCCATACTGTACACTATGCCTAGCCCATACTTAAGGAGTAGGGAGTTATGTGTTATGCTCATCCTTTCCTTTTGTCTAATATCTTACATTTCTCTTTCGGATATCTTAAAGTAGTTCTAAAGAAAACCACAGATCATGAGGGTCTCAAAGTCCCTTTCTTTTACATCCTAAATTCAATCTCTAATCAAATCCTGTTGATTTTACCTTCAAAATATATCTAGAATCCAACCACCTCTCACCACCTCCTTTGCTACTGCTCTTGTTCAAGCTACCATCAGTGTCTTCCCTAGGTCATTGCAGTAGCTTGCAGTAGCTTTCTAACTGGTCTCCTTGCTTCCCCTGCCCCCTATAGTTTATTCTCAAAGTAGCAACCACAGTAGTCCTTCTAAAACCTAAAGTCAGATCATGTCAGCCCCCCGTTTAAAATATTCCAGTGGTTGGGGCACCTGTCTTGCTCCTTTGATAGAGCATGTGACTCTTAATCTCAGTGATTTCAGTTCAAGCCCCACATTGGGCATGGAGCCTACTTTGAAAAAATAATAATACAATAATAAAAAATATATATTCTGGTGGCTTCCTATCTAACTCAAAAGTGCAGGCAAATTCTTATCATGGCCTCTAAAGCCCTGTGTGGTCTACTAATACCTCCTGCCCCTTCAACCCTTAATATTCTTCTCCTCACTCACTGTGCTAAGGACATACTGGTATCCTTGGTCTTCCTTGAAGACGCCAGGGAGCTCCCTCCCCAGGTCCTTTGCACTTAATGCAACTCATGACAGCCATCCAGGTGTGTCACTTGGATCTTTCTCCAGAAAGATCATGCCAATCAGATGCAAAGCATACACTTGGCTAGCAGCCTCTTGCTGTGGCCTTCTGGATCTGCTTTAGCTTGGTGCTTTCTTTTTCTTAGAAGCCCCAGGCAATGCCTAAGCACAGCAAGGATTCTAGCCATTTCTGCCTAATGTGGGACTCTTCTAATGGGCAATTGTTGTTCCAGAGCTCCCTACTGGGTTGGCCAACACTTTGTCAGACATGCATCACTGTCTGAGGCTCTTCCTACTCTCACACCAGAGCTGAGGAACCCACCATCATTTCCTTTAAAATGTGTGCCCTAGGGGCGCCTGGGTGGCTCAGTCATTAAGCGTCTGCCTTCAGCTCGGGTCATGATCCCAGATTCCTGGGATTGAGCCCCGCATCGGGCTCCCTGCTCGGCGGGATGCCTGCTTCTCCCTCTCCCACTCCTCCTGCTTCTCCCTCTCCCACTCCTCCTGCTTGTGTTCCCTCTCTCGCTGTCTCTCTCTGTCAAATAAATAAAATCTTTAAAAAAAAAATGTGTGCCCTAGAGTCTAAGAATTTTTTCAGGAAAGCAGAGAAGCAAATGACAGTCTATAGAGCATATATCTCTTGGCTAGTTCTTTTCTTTATTATTATTATTATTATTATTATTATTTATTTATTTATTTGAGAGAGAGAGAGAAAAAGCACTTGTACACCACCAAAGCAGGGGAAGAGGCAGAGGGAGAAGAGAATCTCAAGCAGACTCCCTGCTGAGTGCAGAGCCCCATCCTGGGATGATCTCAGGACCCCAGATCATGACCTGAGCAGAAATCTGGAGTCAGTTGCTCAACCGACTGAGCCACCCCAGCACCCCTCTCTTGGCTAGTTAGATACATTTTTCACGATAGTGTTTTAGGGATGCCTGGCTGGCTAAGTCGGTTAAGCGTCTGCCTTCAGCTCAGGTCATGATCCCAGGATGCTGGGATCCAGTCCCCCCATCTGGCTCCTTGCTCAGGCAGGGAGCCTGCTTCTCCCTCTGCCTGCCACTCCCCCTGCTTGTGCTTGCGCTAACAAATAAAGAAATAAAATCTTAAAAAAAAAATAGTGTTTTAACTCCTTCAAAAGAGTGGATGCTTATTCAGAACAATACAACCTACAGATGCATCGCACACTTTGACACTCCCATATTGCTCAGGAAACTAACGTTAAGTGAAATGCAGAGGAAAGTTAAGTGGTATTTTAAATCCTCACTCCGCACTGTGATGTTTTTTACATTTCTTCCCTTGTTGAATAGGGATAATAATACCCACTCTGTTGCAGGACAATCATAAAATAATGATGGAGAAGGCTCAATTACCAACATTAGCTGTAGAGACTAAGAATACATGGTTTGTAAATTTAAATCACGTTCTTTTCTACTCAACGGTTTTGTTGTTACTGAGAGGAGAGAAGTCCTCTTAGTTAAGAAACTAGAAGAAATCTAACTTCCCTCTCTTTTGTTCATTTAAGTAAAACTTTTCGTCCGCTTCTAATCGCCTGTAGACAATCAGGACAGTAAGCACTTCCAGCTTCCTCTGCCACCCCGCAACCAGCGGCTTGGGCTTTTCATTGCGCATGCGCAAGGTCCGCCCCACCCCGGAACTTAACCGTTGACCAAAATGTAGTGTTTAAATCCTCCGCAATCTGATCCTGGAGAGCCGGTGGCGCACTCATTTCTCCAATGAGGCTTGGGATTGGTCAAGCGCCGGATTGGTGCGGAGAGCTGATTGGCTGGTGTGGCGGCCCGTCGCGGCGACCGGTGCGTGTTGCCTCTAGCGCCGCCCCTGCCCCTGACGGGTCGATTTTCTGACCAGTCAGTAGGCGCGGCGCGGACTTCGGTTTAGCGAGCCTCTGTTTGCCGCCTCGGTTCCCGCGACCCCAACGTCCCGGAGGCGGGGCAGAAGCGGCGGAGGCGCTCCTTGGAGCCGACCGCTGTCCCGGCTCAACAAACAGACCCCGCTGGGCGGAGGTTGCGGTGAGTGGGGCTTTGTGTCCTGGATTCTCCCGAAGGGCAGCAGCGAAGCTCGGAGGAGGACGGTGGGCAACATTCAGGCCCGTGTTGGGTTCAGCCCTCTTGGAGCCTGGGACCGATGACGTGAATGGGAACTAGTGGGAGAAATAAATCAAGCGGACCACGAATTCCTAGGTATCGTTTGTCGTTAGGTATGTGAAAGAGGTTTGCCGTCGATAACGTGCCATTTAAAGGTGTTTTTACTGTGGAAGTTTGGCGGATGAAGTGTGCTCGTTCCTGCATTCCTCACGTTCAGCTCATATGGCTACGTAGTTGAGGGGTCAGTTAATGTTTGAAGTCTGTGGTCTACTGGGAATAGTGTGTAAACAATACAGTGTGAAAATGCTGTGTGTGAACGCAGGCGGTGGTCACATCGCTATGGTGTCCAGGAGATGGTTTTACAGAGCAGGTGACATTCGATTTGGACTGTGAAGGATGATGGAGATTTACCAGGGCATTCCAGGTTAAGGGAACAGGCTGTGCAAAGATGCTCAAACTCGGGGAACTGTAAATAGTTCAGTTTGGTTGGAATGTAGGATAAAGGATGAGGTTGGAATAATAAGGTGGGGCCAGACTGTGAAGGTGCTTTATTCTGTATATAAAGAAGAGGCATCACCTTTTTAAGCAGGGGGAATAATTTGGTCAGATAAGCACAAATACCCTTCTAGGAGCACTCTGGGGACTTTTCAGTAAATCTGGTGGGAATTAATGAAGTCCGGAACTAAGGTCGTAGAGATGTTAAGACAGAATTTATATGGGGAAACGGGGAGGAAGGGGTGGTAAGGATAACTTCAGGGTTTCCATTTTGATAAAGGATGATGCCATTATCTGAGGAGAATATGTTTTGCTAGGTATAGGTGGTATGTGGTTTCAGTTTCACTGGCTTTAATTGCTTGCGTGATGCTGTCAGAATAAACTTATGTATTTTAAAATGAGAAATAGATCAACATTATCTCTTTACCCTAATACATAAAGGAAGAAGAGACAAATATGGAGCTTTAAGACTCTTGTTTAATGAAGAAAAATGGCATTTAATGTACTTCCTAGAGTTACAATTATCGATCTGAATACTGTTATCGTGATGTAAAAGGGCTTTCAAGTTTAAAGACTTCATTCCATAAATGATGCATGAAGTCCAGATATCTCCAAGAGGGACTTTTTAGTCAACCTTATAAGAGCACCTTAAACAAGATTTTCTTCTAGTAAATAATTTCAGCCTCTGGCTTTCTCTGAAAAATCTCTTCTGCACCTGCATTAATAATTCTTTCCTCTCTTATCTTGCTTCAGACAATTCCTTCTTACTAGAATTGAGGTAGAATGTACAGGGCCTAAAGAACTCTAAGACCTAATAAGAGTATAGGAAATACTGAACTGTAAAGAAAGGACTATGAGCTCTGTATTTTGCTTTGATAATATTTAGATGGAGATATCCAGTGGGCAATTAGAAATACAGGTTTGAAACTCAGAAGAGAGGTGGAAGCTGAGATTTTGCTATGTACAGATGGGTGTGGAAACAATGGGAGTGGCTGAGAAGTCCCCAAAGAGGGCATGTGCAGCCAAAAAAAGACCACTGATTCTGTAGGGAAACAAGTCCGTTTGTGGGGATGCAGTATTTGTCTTCCATCTCCAGAAGATTTAAGGTTTGATAACCTTGTTACAGAACCAATAAATATCTAGTTCATTGTTCCTATGTACTATTTTGTGGTTTTCTGAATATTATGAGGCTTTTGGTCAAATTTTCATATATTAAATACTTCCTGCTGCCTAGATTAATATTAACATTAATTTATAGGCAGAATGATTATAAAGTATGAAAATGATCAGAATCCACAAGCATTTTATCTTACTAATCTATAGATGAAGGTACTTCATATAAGTAACCTAATTTTGTCTGCACTGTTAATATGTGGTTAAATCATGTTTCTTATTTTTTGTTTTTATCATTCATTTGTAACCTTCACTTTACTTTTTTAGGAACTGAGCATTTGAAATTGAATACATAATTCACCAACTATCATGGAGCCTACATATTCTCTTACAGGGCCCCAGATGAATACCAGGTATAGAAACATTTTTACAAAATGTTTTTTTCACTGCTTTTCATAACTTGGGAAGATAGGTTGGAATAGAAAAAAACAAAACACAAAACTTTCAAATCAGGAACATCTGGGTCCACATCCCAGCTCTACCACTTGGTAGGTGGGTGACCTTGATCAAGTTAATTAACTTCTCTAAGCCTCAGTTTCCTCATCTGTAAATGGGGGATAGTAATCTCTATGTAACAGAAGATTATTGTGAAGGATTAAATAAGATTACTAAGGTAAAGGGTCTGGCACATAGTAGGCACTTGGTAAATATTAGTTTCATTCCCACCTTCGCTTTTTTGGTTTCACAGAGCATCTTTGTTGATGGGAAATAGAACCTGAGCTCTTTTTTTTTTTTTTTTTAAAGATTTTATTTATTTATTTGACAGAGAGACACAGCGAGAGGGGGAACACAAGCAGGGGGAGTGGGAGAGGGAGAAGCAGGGTTCCCATGGAGCAGGGAGCCCGATGCGGGGCTGGATCCCAGGACCCTGGGATCATGACCTGAGCCGAAGGCAGATGCTTAATGACTGAGCCACCCATGCGCCCCAGAACCTGAGCTTTTGAGGCTAAAAATCATACATATTTATTTACATCCTAGACAAGTGAGGGAAAGTGGCTGGGTTCCTTCCCTTGTCTAAACCCTAATCCTTGATGGGAAAAATTTCACATTGAATATACCAAGTTTCTTTAAATGTCCCTAAGCCTTTTCCCACTCATGTGGAATAGGAAGGAGGAGCTTGCCACCTGTCCCCTAATTTTCTGTCTGTCAGTACTGTGGGGATAAGGCAGGTTGGCTTGTGTTGGCTGTTTGGATCATTTATCGTTCTTTTTTTTCCCTCTAGGGAGGGACAATTAATGCTGATATGTGATTTTTCTTTTCTTTTTATATCCATGAGTTACCTTCGTTCTCTGTACTTTTCTTTTGTGCCAGATGTTTTTGATGAAGACAATGGGAAACATGACCCAAAGAGGCTATCATATTCCTTTTGCTTAATTTTGGCCCTTCTGTTTTATCCTACTGCCACCTCTTATTCTTTGAAAATTTGTCAACTTCTGTTCTTTGAAAGAACTTAGTGCAACAAGTCAATACACTCTCTTTTCTATTTTATTTTTAGGCCAAAATCATTCCTTACATTCTAGGTAAGATAATATACTCATGTAATTTAAATAGATTATTCCTGATATATTCAACTTAGTTTTTTTACTTATTTAATGACCTCTGGTTTTCTTTCTTTTCTTTTTTAAGATTTTATTTATTTATTTGAGAGAGAGTACAAGCAGGAGAGAGGCAGAGGGAGAGGGAAAAACAGACTCCCAACTGAGCAGGGAGCCCGACATGGGGCTCTATCCCAGCACCCTGGGATCATGATCTGAGCTGAAGGCAGACACTTAACCAACTGAGCCACCCAGGTGCCCCGACCTCTGGTTTTCAGTAATCTCTGGGCTAGAAGAGTAACAGTTCTGAATTATTTAGGGGTTGCAGACCCCTTTGAATATCTGATAGCATGAATCTCCTATATAAGATAAAACACTTATATACATACATGTAAAATTTTGTGCCACATTTCAGGATGTTTGTGTTTACCCTGCCTCTAAAGTCTACTGTATACCTTAGACTAAGAAAAGGACTAATAGCAGCATTTATTGAAATCTTGTTATGTGCCAGGTGCTGTGCTAAGCACCTTACATGCATTATTCTTCTTTAATCCTTATAACAAACCTATGAGGTGTAGGTACTATTATTATCATCCCCACCTTTTTTTTTTTTTTAAATGAGGAAACGGTAGTGTAGAGAGATTAACCAATCCAGAATTATATAGTTGGTAAGTGGTGTAGGCAGGATTGAAACCTGCCACCACTGTCACCTGATGTGACTTCTGCTTTAAACCTTTTACGTATATGGACTCATTTAATATTCAGTGTAATTACCAGGAGATATAGGTATTATCCTGTTTAACAGATGAGGAAACTGAGGCACAGAGACATTAAATAACATGAATGAGGTCATACAGCTAACAAATTTTGAAGCGAGTTTTCAGACCTAAACAATTGATTTCAAGATATTTTGCTTTACCCACCACATTATACTGCCTCTCACCAACTGATAAATAATAAATATATTAAATATAGAAGCATAGATTAAACTGACAATTTGTTACTTACTAGCTTTGTGACCTTGAACAGATTTCTCAATCTCACACTATATCCTCATTTCAAAAATGGGAGATTAAAGATCCTTCTTATAGATATTATGAGCTCAAATTAAACGTGGATTTGAAAGCACGCAGCTAGGAATAGTGGTGGAGCCAGGATTGGAACCCAGGTTCTAAAGCACTAAACCATTCAGCTTCTGGAAGTATAAGCTTTGAAATCAGTCACACTTAGATTCAGATCCCACCTTTGCTACTTAATTGTTGTATAAAGTTAGGAAAGTTACAGTTTGTTATCTATAAAATGGATAATAAAATGTTTCTGGAACAATTTTAGTGAGAAATATTATGTATGTAAAGTGCCTACTGGGATTCCTGGTACATAGTAGGTGATCAGTAAACTGGGGCTAGTCTTGTAGTTGAGAAGCTTCATTAGATGATACGTGAAAGTAAGACCTAGAACGAGGTATTCTTAATACATGATATACATATTCTTTCAGTGCAACTATTTAATAGTTTACTACCATGCAAATGCATTGGTGTAGTTAGCTCACTGTCAGAGCTTTCTTGCTTTAATTACATGGGACTTTGGCTGATATCTTTTCCCCAGTCCTTTCTCTCTGTTGTTTTTTTTCTTACCATGGTTTTCTCATGTTACTCACATAAAATAAAAACTTTATGATGGTGTTCTGTATGACTTAGCATTGAAACCTTGTTTTACACTGTCTCTAGGATCTTTGCTTAAGGAATTACTTATAATGCTGTCCTTTTGATGCTTCAATAACAATTAAACTGAAGTGATAGGACCCAAGATACTAAGTTTAGAAACACTGAAAAATAAAGACTATATTAAGTTTTTGTGCTTTTCATAATTTTATTGGGTATTATCTAGAAATTAGCTCAGAGGGACAGAATTTTAAATTTAAATATAATTTCATGGTTTATACTTATTTCTCTGTTACTTAAAATGAGGATATTATAGGATTGATACTCCCGATTCTTATTTACTTATTTATTTATTTATTTTCTTTTTTCTTTTTATATTAAGTAGGCTCCATGCCCAATGTGGGGCTTGAACTCACAACCATGCGATCAGGGGTCACGTGCTCTACCAACTGAGCCAGCCAGGTGCCCCTTCCCCTTCTTTTTAAGAGACGTGTGTGTATATGAATTTATGTATGCATAGGAAAAAAAGGATAGGAAAAAACAATACCTAAATTTTGAGTGCTTATTTTCTTGATAGTGAAGTTACAAGGATTTTTCTTTTTTTTTTTTACTTTTTAAAAATATTTTTAAGCTCTCTTAAAATTAACATAAGTAGTTTGAAAAGCCCCATCATTTAATGTTAAACTGCTTCTTATAAAATTTCTGCTAAGTTTGCTTTTCATTGTGCTTTGATTTAAAAAAAATTTTTTTAAAGGTTTCCTTCAAGCAGGATGGTACCTTTCTACTTTCCTCCATCAAAATGTGCACTTTGGAACCCAATCGCAATTGGAGATTTCATCTACTTACATCTCAATTACTACAGGTATAAGATGTTTCTCTTTTCAAATCAAACCAGTATAAACAGGAGTCAAAAGGATGTATGAAGCAAAGTTGATTACTATTGACTAATTCCTTTTTTTTTTTAACTTTTCCATTCAGAAACTCCCCTCAAACTATCCGTTTTGCTGCTTCTTAAATCTATTTCTTGTGCTTTTGAGAAGTAATCTTAATTTCGCAGTTAAAATGTTCTGCAAATCTAAAGTTCTAAGTATTATAGGAGTTCAAGAGACAAGATATAATAAAAACTGAAACGGTTTTTCATCATGCTTTAGCATGCTGTCTTTGTAAAACATTGAGAAGATTGAACTTATTTTGAGTGGATAGATCATGTTAGAAGGAATATAAAATATGGTTATGGGCAGGATCTTGAAAGACATAAATACTTAGGCTTAAAGAAATAGAAAATGGAGATTCACTGTGATTTGTGTATAAGGGAGTTATTTGTTGAAAGGAGAATTCTAAGAAGGGTGGGTCATAGTGGGGAGAACCTGGAGTTATCTTAGCTGTGAGGTGGTTTTCTGTAATCTAAGTAACATCAATTTATGCCCTAGTGGTTTGTTTAAGGTGCTATAACTGGAGTCAGACTGCCTGGAGGGTCAAATCCTGAACCTACCACTTCTTATTTATGCAACCTCAGTAAAGTAGGCAAGGATCAGTTTCTTTATTTAGAAAATGGGAATAATGATACCTGTTTCATAGCACTAATGAGACCGGCTCTGTAAAGCAGCAGTTGGCATGGTGCCTGGAACATAGGAAGTAGTCAATAAATGGTTGCTCTTATAAGGGCTTAGAGCAATGTAGCAGTATTAAGATCAAAAGGAAAGAATGAAACAAGGTATTTTGAAAAAATAGCGTATAGCGTATAGCGTTTGATGATGGATTCAGTCGGACTAAAGGAGAGATACAAGTCAAAAAGTATTTTAAGTTCTAAACCAGTTGGCAGAGAAGGATAGTATCATTGACAAAAAACAGCCTTGTGGGGGTGCCTGGGTGGCTCAGTTGGTTAAGCATCTGCCTTCAGCTCTGGTCATGATCTCAGGGTCCTGGGATGGAGCCACGCATTGGGCTTCTTCCTGCCCAGCAGGGAGTCTCTCCTTCTTCCTCTCTCTGCTCATACTCTCTGTCTCTCTCAAATAAATAAAATCTTAAAAAAGAAAAAAACAGTCTTGTGGAAGTTCAATTAAATATTTCTTAGACTTGTCCATTCTTTTCTCGATGGCTCTTGACCTTTTATATTTTCTGTTGTTATCTTTCTGTGCTACAGTGTGAGTAATTTTTTCTTGAACTCTACTAATTTTCTCTTTAGGTGTACTTAGTTGCCATCTAACCTGGATGTTTAGGTTTTTTAAATGTGGAAGTATTCCATATATATGAAAGATTGTTTATAATATATATGCAGAGTTTATAGGATAATAAAAATTCATGTACCTGTCCCCGGTTCATTATATTGAGTTTTGAATTGATTATATTTTTATTTCTGCAAGTTCTTTGCGGTTCTTTTTCAAATCTGCCTCATCTTTTTTTTGATAGTATCTACTTCCTTTCTCATATTTTGGAGTCCCTTTTGTGTATCTTTACACATTTTAATCATAGTTTTATATATTCTACATTCAATAATACTAGTATCTGAAGTCCATAGACCATCTGTAAACAAAGAGATGTGGTATTTCAATCAATTCTTATTTATAGAAACAGGAGGCTGGCCTCATAGTTTCTTGAACCTTGCTCTGGTTCGTAAAGTTAAGCAAATGCTCAGAGAACAACTATAAAGTCAGTGTCTACTTACTGCAATTCTGGTTTCCAGGAAGCTCTCCCTACCCATCACCACCGCCTGCCCATCTTTGACCCTAGGATTTCTCAACAATGATTTTTCTGTACATGTTAAAAGATGTGTGTTATATTTTAGGCAGCATTTCATGGCAGGAGGGTTTTTTAGGATATCAGACCCACCATATTCATAAAAGACTTGTTATTTTTCAGAAATCCAAAGCTTGTGGTAACTGAAAGGACCATCCGACTTGCCTGTCGTCATGCTAAGCAGAATAAAAAAAACCTGCCATGCTTTTTACTTGGGTCTCTTGTAGTAGATGAAGGTAATATACTTTAAAAAAATATTTTTATAACTATAATAGAATTTGTGTTTCGAATTCAGCCAATTATTGTAATGTTCTTTGTGCTAACGTTCTTTGCAATATACCAAGGTTATAAAGGTAAGTAAAACTTGACACTACTGATCACAGACTTCACAGGTCAGGTGGAAGAATATATATGCAAGCCATTTTTTAAAATAAGAGCTTAGTGTACTATTAATATGAACAAAATACTTTGTTATAATTGTAGGCTTGCTTGGTTGATTTCAAATTTTTATTGTCATGCTATATAATAACTGCTATTTTTGTTCTTCAGATGAAGAAAGTATGACATTGACAATAGATCGTTTTGATCCTGGTAGAGGAGTACCTGAATGCTTAGAAAGAACCCCTACTGCTTTTCTTCCTGGGGACTTTGTGATTCCATGCAAAATTCATACTCATGGACTTTGTTCAAAAGAAATAATAGTTCATGATGCAGAAGACTTCAGTTCAGCTTTTAAGGTGAGATTTATTGATAACTTGATTATTCTTAATTGAACACATGTATCAAATTATGTGTACTGTGTTGTATTTCAATAAACCCATGTTTAACAAGTATTCATAATAATTTCTGATTGAATGATTGTTGCTAAAATACAATTAAATGTGGTTTCTGAAGGCAGAAATTCTAGAGAGGTAATATGGGTAGCATTCCAGAAGGGGAGGCAGTATGACCAAGATACCCAAGTAAAAGATGTGCTCAGGGTGATATTAAGGGTGTAGATTTTTGCTGCATTTGTGAGCAATCAGATTGGACTATTAGTTTGGCCAATTGTAGAGAGCCTTGTCTGCCAGGCTAAGGAATTTGAACTTTGTCATACGGGCTATGTAGAGTCACTGAAAGTTTCTGAAAAGAGGAAATACTATTAAATCAAGGATAGTTAATCTGATAGGGCAGCCTGACTGAAGTCAGAGAGAGTAGGTAGGCCAAGTCTGTAGTCAGGTGTGTATTAGAGAAGGTGTATTAGCCTGGAGTAGAGTGGTGGCGGAATGTCTAGGAAGGGCGCAGTGGGCCTGAGCAACTACGCAGGAAGAACCGATTTGACAATTTGTGGCAATAGGAAAATAATTAAAGAAGAATGGACTTTAGATTTTCTTAGTTGAGTTGGAGTTTACATCTGTTTTTTTCATGTGATAAATGTTTATAGAAGTGACATTCTCTAGTAAGAATTTGAAATGCTGCTGGGACATCTAAGTTGGCAATATATAGTGGAGCTTGGTACAATAAATCTCACTTGCTTTGACATAATTATTCATGTAACTTTTTGGTCACATGGAAAAAAATGAGAGAATTGAAATGTTACAAATCAGAAATTGTTTAATTTTGTTAGATCAAGGTATATATATGTATATGTATACATGTACCAGTATGAAGTAAAACGTTTAGAGATACAGATTTCAAAGTTACAATAGTTGTATAATTTTGATTCCGCAGGCTCTGCAGCATCATGTGTGTAGCAAAGATTTCTTGGACTGTGGTAAACTGCTTTCCCTAAGAGCTCATATCACTTCCAGGGAAAGTTTGGACATTGTGGATTTGGATTTGCATTGGGCAGCAGTAACTCTGGCAAATACCTTTAAGTGCAGACCTGTGAAGCCCATCCCCATTATTCCAACAGCTCTGGCAAGAAACTTGAGTAGTAATCTGAGTATTTCTCAAGTTCAAGGTACCTATAAATATGGGTAAGTAAGAGATAAATTAATTTTAAATATTGGTCACATTAGTATATTTTCATGGTATCCACATCATATGAAATATTTGTGCATTCAGCTTATATGCCAGAGGTCTGTGGTGGCTAGATAAATAACCAAGGAAGGTAAAAAATGAAGTTGTTAAATTTTACTGAATATGGTTCAGAGTTGTGCCTATCACCCCAAGAAAAATTAATGGTAAAATTTATATTAAAAATTGGTTGTATTTTGTGATTTGAAATTAGGAGACATTATCCTCTATGTCATTTTGCACTTTGTATCTTGCCTAGGTTTGGGTCATTGTCTTTTTGTCTCTTTTTTTTTTTTCAGACTGTAATCTGACTCTGAGCCTAACAGAGGCTGAAAATTTTTTTTATTACTTGCAGTTTTAACTGTGAATAATGAGCATTGCAGAGAGAGAAAGGAGAGAGCTAAATAAAAATTTGTAGTACTCTTGCTTATCAAATTGTCAACCACTTGAGGGTGGAGTTTCCCCACATAGCTGGAGCAGCATCCTCTCCAGCTTTCTATCACCACTCTTAGTTTCTTAGGAAATGTAAACCAAATTGCATGCTTTCTGACCCTCAGCAGGGCTACTTCCCTGATTCCTCAACCACTTTCTTTATCTATTGTCTACTGAGCTAGGTTAGACTATGTAAGCACCCTCTGCTTTAAAGTCTAAGCAATTCACTTCTGGCTTCCTTTCCCACTGACTCCACCCTGGTTCCTGTTAGGTCTCTAGAGCTGAAAATGTTTGCCAAGATACACTGAACTGCAAGTCCAGTCCTCTAAAAATGCCTCTTCAAAAGAGGAAAAGAAAAAGAGACGGTTTTCTTTTCAGAGGGTCCCTGGAATAGCGAGAAAAGTCCTATTTTTGAGTCCCACATGCTGACCAGAGCAACTTTCTGTTTGGAGTGGTACAAAGGAAAAAGTGTGTATGTTCCAGTATCATGGTATGGTCTACAGTGATCAAGTGTTTGGATTAAGTGAAACATTTAATTCTCTAGGAGTAATAAGTGCTTCTCAATTGGTACATGGGAACTTTGTTAAGATTAACCAAAAAATTAGGTTTTCTTAGCGCCCATGCCCATCTACTGGTGAAGCGTGAATTTATCTTTCTTTGAATTTTCCTTTTATGACCCCTTTTCATGCTAGTAGTAACCTAGGATATTCAGTATTCTATCTAATTACCTATCTTCCTTGCCCCTTCTTACCTAGAATTATTTAATTTGTGACATTTGTCCTTTTCCTTGACCACATTCATTTATTTACCCTGATACTTGTTAGGATCCATTTTAGAATAGGTATTGTGTTAGACACTGGAATTAAATAGATAAAAACCATATCTATTGTCCATTAAATATATTAATGTGTAAACATGATGCAGATAAATATAATGGGAGTTTTTATACAGTGCAGGGAAAGCAGGAAGGTGTGTCCATATTGCCTGGGAAAATCATGGAAAGCCTGTTAGTTCTTTTAAAGAATAGGAATTTATCAGATGGTCAAGGCAGAAGAGCTTTCAGAGCAGGTGTTAAGTGTCATTTTTTTTTAAGTTGTTCTCTTTTTTTTTTCCTTAATCTTAAGTAATCTCCACACCCAACGTGGGACTCTAACTCAACCTTGAGATCAAGAGTCGAGTGCTCTTCTGACTGAGCCAGGCAGGTGCCCCAAATGTCATTTTTTTTTTAAGATTTTTTTTTAAAAGATTTTATTTATTTATTTGAGATAGAGAGTGAGTGAGAGCGAGACCATGAGCCGGGAGACAGAGGGAGAGGGAGAAGCAGGCTCCCCACCGAGCAGGGAGCCCGACATGGGGCTTGATTCCAGGACCCTGGGATCATGACCCGAGCTAAAAGCAGACGCTTAACCAACTGAGCCACTCACGCGCCCAACTATTATTTATATTATTTATAAGTAATCTCTATACCCAGCATGGGCTTGAACCCACAACCCTGAGATCAAGAGTTGCACGCTCTATCAACTGAGCCAGCCAGGCGGCCCTAGGTATTATTGATCCATAAATCTCCCTGCCAACTCAGGCTTAATCATCTTGTCACATGGCCTGATAAATTCATTATCTCTGTGTTTTAGGGTTATCATAGCAATAAAATATATCCTCATTGGTACTGTTAAAACTTTATATCACTAATAGCATCATTTTTATTTTTGTGTTTTAAAGCCATAATGATGAAATTAACTTTTTTTTTTAATTTGAGAGAGTGAGTGAGAGTGCAGGGGTTGGGGGAGGTGGGAGTGTGAGGAGCAGAGGGAGAGGGAGGGAGAGAATCTTAAACAGGCTCCACGCCCAGTGCAGAGCCTGATGTGGGGCTTAGTCTCACAGCCCTGAGATCATGACCTGAGCTGATATCAAGAGTCCAACACTTAACTGACTGAGCCATCCAGGCACCCCAACTCTTGACAATTCTATAATTATTTATATTCTTAAAACTTACCGTCAATGATAGGGGCATCTGGCTGGCTCAGTCAATGGAGCATGTGACTCTTGATCTTGGGGTCTTTAGTTGAAGCCCCACACTAGATGTAGAGATTACTTAAAAAAAATAAGCTTAAAAAAAAACTTACTGTCAATAATACATGTAATAACAAAGTTTAAATGTGGTATAATGTGCTTTTAGGAAAAGGTGAATTTTGGGGTCTATCATAATGGTTCCAACGTTCTTTGATAGTGGTTGGAAGAATATAGTGCATGGAAGATTGAATATACCTCACATAATTCAGCTTTGTTAGTGAGAAGTCACATCTGTTGCAGTCTTGTCAAGTCACCTGGATGCTTGAACACTTCTTTTTTTTTTTTTTTTTTTTAAAGATTTTATTTATTTATTTGACAGGGAGAGACACAGCGAGAGAGGGAACACAAGCAGGGGGAGTGGGAGAGGGAGAAGCAGGCTCCACGCAGAGCAGGGAGCCCGATGCGGGACTCGATCCCAGGACCCTGGGATCATGACCTGAGTCGAAGGCAGTCGCTTAACCGACTGAGCCACCCAGGCGCCCGGATGCTTGAACACTTCTAGTAACAGGAAGTTCACTTCTCCATGGGAAACCTTTTTGAATCTGAAATAGCCTTGATTTTAATATTCCTGATTAAAATAAGTGGACACTTTTAGAGCAAAACTTTTTAAAAAGGTTTGTGATCTTCAATGACCATTTTAATAGAAATTTTAAGATATTAAATCTCTTCAGTCTCTTCTTCTTACTGGATTTTTTTTTTTTTAAAGATTTTATTTATTTATTTGAGAGAGAGAGAATGAGAGACAGAGAGCACGAGAGGGAAGAGGGCAGAGGGAGAAGCAGACCCCCTGCTTTCCGATGCGGGTTCGATCCCGGGACTCCAGGATCATGACCTGAGCCGAAGGCAGTCGCTTAACCAACTGAGCCACCCAGGCGCCCTGGATTTTTGTTTTTACATTTTGAACTATTTCCTTTCTTTGTGTGTATGAGAGAAAACATTCATTTGAATCATCTTCCCTGCCTAAAATATGCTTCTTCAAGCATTCAGATTATCTCTTTTAGGTAAAAAGTACATACTCTATGTTTTTTACATGAAGGTCTTCTGTTTAGATATCTTACCATGGATGAAACACGCAAATTGTTACTTTTGCTGGAATCGGATCCCAAGGTTTGTTCTCTACCATTAGTGGGAATGTAAGTATTATATTATATATGAAAACCTTTTCAGCCACATAAGTATTCAAATGTATGTAATAAGCATGTTAATTAGTTGTACTATGAATATATACTTAATACTTAAATCACCTTATAAAGCCACAAACGCCAGTGATTCTTTTTTTTTATTCTTATGTTAATCCCCATACATTACATCATTAGTTTTAGATGTAGTGTTCCATGATTCATTGTTTGTGCATAACACCCAGTGCTCCATGCAGAATGTGCCCTCCTCAATACCCATTACCAGGCTAACCCATCCTCCCACCCCCCTCCCCTCTAGAACCCTCAGTTTGTTTTTCAGAGTCCATCGTCTCTCATGGTTCATCTAAGGCCAGTGATTCTTAAGCTTTCTTCTTTTCTTTTTTTTTTTTTAAGATTTTATTTATTTATTTGACAGAGAGAGACACAGCGAGAGAGGGAACATAAGCAGGGGGAGTGGGAGAGGGAGAAGCAGGCTTCCCGCCTTGCAGGGAGCCCAATGCATGGCTCGATCCCAGGACCCTGGGACCATGACCTGAGCCGAAGGCAGATGCTTAACGACTGAGCCACCCAGGCGCCCCTTAAGCTTTCTTATTTTCATAGTAGAATCAGTTAAAACCAGATTTTGCCCAATCTTAGGAAGAACTCCAATAAATAAAACATACAAAGTTGAATTCTTCTGGTTAAAGTTGAATCCTTAGAGCCCTGTTTCTTTAACCTTCATCACTACCCCCTGTCCTTAAAGCATCTTGTAGAACACAGGGCTTAGAATAACACTTTAAAATACACTGCCAGGCAGTTTTGCAGAAATTCCCTTTGGTGTTAAGGGCTTTGTCTTTAGAGTTCGTGGTTAATGACATTTAGACAGATTATTCAGTCAGAAATTTATGTTTTTTGAGTATTTATTGAGTGCTTACCCTATGTATAGTACTGTATTTGGTACTGTTAGGATCTAAAGCTCTCCAAGGAATTTATAATCAAGTGAGGCAATAAATTATATGTATATTCACAAATAGAAAAATAATAAGGAAGTATGTGATTTATTATGAAATGAGCAATATAGACAGTGAGCGTTATTAGTATTCATTAGAGGGATAATAGGGGACATTTCCTTAAAGAAGGCAAACTTAAGCTGGACCTTGAAGAGTTTGGATAATAGAAGGGAGGGGACTGGTGGTATGTGCAGTTAAACAATGCACAAATGTTCTGCAGACCACAAAATCTTACAGTCTGTTTCCTATGGTCCTAGTATTGGCTATCAGTCATACCAAGTGAATTCCTATTAAGAGCCTTGGGTGTTTTGGGCTACTGTCTCAATAACTATAGTTTTAGGCTACGTTAGCATTCTCCCCTAATTTAGCCCATTCTTCCTAGTCCAGGCTAGTTGATTCTAATTGATTCCTGCTTTCATCTCTATTGTTAACCATTTTGTCTCCCACCATTTTCTTGTCCTCTCAAGTGGAAGAGGACAAAAAATATATCTATATTGCTTTTAATTATTAGCATGGTCTAGTGTTCATAGATTTCTTATTTACGAGCTGTTCAATGTATTGCTGGTGAACACCAAGAATCTCTGGTATATTCCCTTGAGAAGAATGTAATCTGAAGCACATTAAGTATTAATTTGTAAGTGACTATAGCTTTTAATTTGTATTTTTTCTTTTAGTTGGCTATCTGGAATTATACATATCTATAGTCCTCAGGTATGGGCTTGCTGCTTACGATACATGTTCAGTTCTTCTATTCAAGAAAGGCAAGTGATATTTTGTATTTTATTTTGATCTTCTCCCTGTTCATGTTTTATTGGTCTTGTTTAAAATTCATGCAATGCCTTAAGCTTTTATAGTTTACAGACCAGAAGAATAAGCACACTAAGAAAAACAAATCTTACATTAACTAGGAATAAAACCAGATAAAAAAGGTGAAGTTGCAGTATACTTGGAAATGTGAAGGAATTCACTTGTCTAACCATAGTACTATAACACAGAAGATACACTTTTTAGGTGTGGTGGAAAAAACCTGGAGATCATCTACTGTAGCATCCTATTTTATAAATAAAGGGATTAATTTTCAGTGCAGTGATCGAAAATGAGTTTGAATTTGTTGCCTTATGTGTGTTTTATTAAGTTACACAGTTACCTGTACTGTAAGGAATATTTGAGATGAGATATTTAATTTTCTTTCTGGAACTGAAGCACAAGCATTGGAACTAGCAAAGAAACTTTATAACCTCAACTCATTTAATTTTGTTATTTTGTATGTGATACCACCATTTGCCTCTTAGCTTTTTCATCTATTAAAATTTCCAGGTCTGTTTGTGTCAACCTTGGGTAGCTATAATATACTTTTTTTTAAAAAGATTTTATTTATTTATTTGACACAGAAAGAGAGCGCATGCACACCAGCTGGGGGAGAGGCAGACAGAGGGAGAGGGAGAAGCAGACTCCCTGCCGAGCAAGGAGCCTGATGCGGGGCTCAGTCCCAGGACTGTGGGATCATGACCTAAGCCAAAGGCAGTCGCCCAACTGACTGAGCCACCCAGGTGCCCCTGTAATACACTTTTTAAAAAAACTTTGTTGAAAGGGCAGTACAAGTCCATGGCAATAAATCAAACATATGTAAAGATACACAATAAAGGAATAAGTTTATCTTTTATCCCATATCCCTAGACCCTATCCCCAGAGACAATCACTACTTTTTTTTTTTTAAGATTTTATTTATTCATTTGAGACACAGAGATACAGAGAGAGAGAGCGAGAAAGCATGAGCAGGGAGAGAGGCAGAGGGAGAGGAAGAAGCAGGCTCCTCGCTGAGCCAGGAGCCCGATGTGGGGCTCGATCCCAGGACTCTGGGATCATGACCTGAGCTGAAGGCAGACGCTTAACCATCTGAGCCACCCAGGTGCCCCGAGACAATCACTATTAAATGTTAAATAGTATCTGTGCTTCTTTCCTAAAATACCACTGCATAGACATCCTCTAAATCCTGTGTATCATCCTCTCCTATCACAAATAGGAGCATACTGTTCTTTTCTGCATGTTGCTTTTTTTCTCTGTATCATTTTACCTTAGAGGTCATTACATCTTGGCACATACAAATTTAGTCACATATTTGACAGTTGAATAGAAAGTAGTAGGTATTGGGACGCCTGGGTGGCTCAGTTGGTTAAGCATCTGCCTTGGGCTCAGGTCATGATCCCAGGGTCCTGGGGATCGAGTCCTGCATAGAGCTCCCTTCTCAGCGGAGAGCCTGCTTCTCCCTCTACCTGCCACTCCCCCAGCTTGTGCTTTCTTTCTCTGTCTCTCTGAAAAATAAATAAATAAAATCTTAAAAAAAAAAAAAAAAGAAAAGAAAATAATATGTATTATATTTTAAAAACTAGTCCTTTTGCCTTTGCAGACAGTTTTGTGTATGCATCTTTGTATACACACACATATGTACATATACTAGTATATTTGTAGAATAAATTCCTAAAAGTGGCTTTTCTAGGTCAAAGAGTATGTAATTAAACATTTTTTTCTTTTGTAATTTTACATTTTTGTAGATACTGCCCTTCAAAGACTGCCAGTTTATAATCATTCCAACATTGTTTGAGAATGCCTATTTCCTCCATCCCCTCACTAACACTGTGGAACAAAATATTTATTGAGCACCTACTGTGTACCAAGCACTGTGCATGATATTGAGGATAAGCAGTAAACAAAGACCCTGCAGAGATAGGCACTAAACAGAATAAGTAAAATAAGTAGTATTTTATAAGGTGATGAGTGCTGTGGAGAAAAATAAGCAAGGGAGGTAGATATTGTGTGTCTGGATGGTAGTGATAGGTAAAGAGATGAAATTTTATATTTTTTTAAGATTTTTATTTATTTTTATTTTTTAAGACTTTATTTATTTGACAGAGAGAGACACAGAGAGAGAGGGAACACAAAAAGGAGGAGTGGGAGAGGGAGAAGCAGGCTTCCCACCGAGCAGGGAGCCTGATGCGGGGCTCGATCCCAGGGCGCTGGGATCATGACCTGAGCCAAAGGCAGATGCTTAACGACTGAGCCACCCAGGCGCCCCTTTTTTAAGATTTTTAAAAAATTTTAAAGTAATCTCTATACCCAATGTGGGGCTAAAACTCACAACCCCGAGATCAAGAGTCGCATGCTCTACTGAAAAGAGTTGAAATTTTAAATAGGGTGGTCAGGGAGGCAAAGTCTTGAGGTGAGAAAGTAAGCCATGTGGTCGCCTGGGGCAGCGTGCCAGACAGAGGATACATTAAGTGCAAAGACTGTGGTTGAAAGATCACTTTGCATCTTCAAGAGAGAAAGGAGGCCAGTATGCCTGAGAGGAAGGAGGGAAGGGGAAAGTAGCAAACTTCAGAGAGGTAACTTTTGATCTTTACAAATCTGATGGATGAAAAATGGTCTTTTGTGATGTTTTATAACCTCTTCTGGGATCTTCGCATTCATGTCTCTGGCCCTTCTCTTGGATTATGCATCTTTTTCACATTGCTTTTATAAGATCTCTATTTCTCTTTCTCACTCACTCCCTCTATATATATGATATGTAAAACACAGAAATGTACATTTATAAAAATGTGTGTGTGTGTATGGCAAAGGTTATATAAATATAAAAATGTATGTGTATGTGTATATGGCAAAGATTTTTTTCCCCCAGATTGCGATTTCATTTAACTTTGGTTAATGATATTTTTCTCAGGCTTAACTTTTAAGTCTAATTTGTCAATCTTCTTTTTCAATCTTAGAAAGGAATTGCCCACTCTAGGAGTATTTATTGAAATAAAAAATCTCTTGTGTTTTTTTCAGGTGCTTTTTGCAGTTCTACTTTTTACATTTTGTTTCAACTTCTCAATCTAATTAGTTTTATTTGCAATAAAACAAATACTCATTTTAGTATATTAGTACAACTAAGTTTTATTATCAGTGACTGGTCTTTTAACTACTTATTGACAGTAAATGCTAGGTAAAATTAGTTTCGAAGCTCTCTCTGTTAGTCTGTGTTTAGTCTGAAGCATTAGGCAATTTCTTTGATACCTGAACTCTTTAATTACAGCCCTATGAACCAGAGAGAATTAGCACTGCTTAGCATAGCTTAGGTTGATACTTTACAACATTCTGAACAGTGGTCTTGTCTGACCCAAGAGAGAGGAATTGAGCAGAATAGACAGACATTCTGCCTCCACAGGACTTTGTTTTATTAATGTTGTTATTAATGTTGTAAGGTAGCCCCAAATTATTTTTCGTTCAGTGTTTTACAAAGGAGAGACAACTACTAAAAATATTTTTATTTATTTAAAGATTTTACTTGTTTATTAGAGAGTATGTGCATGTGCATGTGTTGGGGGAGGAGCAGAGGGAGAGGGAGAAAAGAGAGCCTCAAGAAGGCTCTGTGCTGGGCCCTGAGCCCAAGACAGGGCTCCATCTCACAACCCCAAGATCACGACCTGAACCAAAATCAAGAGTTGGATGCTCAACCGACTGAGCCCCCCAGGTGCTCCTTTATTTAAAAAAAATTTGTTTTTCTTTTTTTTTTTTTTTAAAGATTTTATTTATTTGACAGAGAAAGACACAGCGAGAGAGGGAACACAAACGGGGAGTGGGAGAGGGAGAAGCAGACTCCCTGCCGAGCAGGGAGCCCGATGCGGGACTCGATCCAGGGACTCCAGGATCATGACCTGAGCCGAAGGCAGTCGCTTAACCAACTGAGCCACCCAGGCGCCCAAAAATTTGTTTTTCTTAAAGTATTTTTAAATACAGGTTCCCTGCCACCACCCCCCCACCCCATCTGAAAGAGCAGAGCGCTCCTATGAAACTTTTCAGAAGCTGAAATGACATAAAGCACAGAAGCAACTACCATTAATTTATATGGAAAATTTTTTGAGTGTTCCCAAACTGAGAAAATGACCTCTCTTAGGCTTTTCTGATACCTTAGAACATGTCTTGCTAATGGATGCACAAAATAAATTGAGATAAAACACAATACTCACAGACACAGTTCAAAGCTATGGCTGCTTGATGCTGAGATGCTGAGTGTAGTTCCTGAGGAAGGAGCCTGGCAGGGCTACTCTCGCTTTTGGTGCATGCTACCCCGATAATGGCTCCTGCAACACAAATGCTGAACATTATTTTCAGTTTTGCCTTTTTTTGTAAAAGCAAAAATCTTCTTTGGATTTCTTTCAGTTAGTGAAAACAGGTTCTAACATAGGTCTTCTGTAAAAGTGAAGTGGCCTAATGTGAACTTTTGAAAAGGGGATATCTGTTGTTGGTTTTAGTATGTGTTTTAAGGATTCTTGATGACTTTACAAATATTTGTGGAGCCACTCACTGAATAATAAAATGAATGTTTTTATCCATGCTTATGATATTGAAATATTATAAATAATTAAATTACCCACTTTTAGAAGTCTAGGTGAATAATGGCACATCTGTAAATTGTAATACTGGGTAGTCACTAAAAAAGAATAAAGAGGTCTGAGGTATAATATAGAATAGTGACATGGGAAGAAATCCAAGACAGTCAAATCAAAAATAGCAATTACTAATACAGTTGACCTTTGAACAATGCAGATGGTGAGGTACTCAGTCAGAAATATAGGGGCGCCTGACTGGCTCAGTCGGGAGAGCATGTGACTCTTGATCTCTGGGTCATAAGTTCAAGCCCCACGTTGGGCGTAGCATTTACTTAAAAAAACCATGAGAGGCTGCCTGGGTGGCTCAGTTGTTAAGCGTCTGCCTTCAGCTCAGGTCATGATCCCAGTGTCCTGGGATCAAGCCCCGCATCGGGCTCCCTGCTCTGCGGGAAGCCTGCTTCTCCCTCTCCCACTCCCCCTGCTTGTGTTCCCTCTCTCGCTGTGTCTCTCTCTGTCAAATAAATTAAAAAACAAAACAAAACAAAAACATGAGAGACTATGGACTCTGAGAAACAAACTGAGGGTTTTTGAGGGGAGGGGATGGGGGGATGGGTTAGCCTGGTGATGGGTATTAAGGAGGGCACGTATTGCATGGAGCACTGGGTGTTATACGCAAACATTGAACCATGGAACACTACATCAAAAACTAGTGATATACTGTATGGTGACTAACGTAACATAATAAAATAAAATTAAAACAAAAACAAAAAAAACCTACTGCATATAACTTGATTCCCCCAAAACTTACACTAATGGTGTACTGTTGACCAGAAACCTTATAGATAACCTGGTTAGTTAACACGTATTTTGTATGTTATATGTATTATATACTTTAAATATTCTCACAATATTACGAGTATTCTTCAATAAAGCAAGCTGGAGAAAAGAATGTTATTAAAATCATAAAGAAGAGGGGCTCCTGAGTGGCTCAGTTGTTAAGCGTCTGCCTTTGGCTCAGGTCATGGTCCCAGGGTCCTGGGATGGAGCCCCGTATCAGGCTTCCTGCTTGGCGGGAGGCCTGCTTCTCCCTCTCCCCCTGATTGTGTTCCCTCTCTAGCTGTCTCTCTCTCTGTTAAATAAAACCTTAAAAAAAAAAAACTAAAAAAAATTAAGTAATATCATAAAGAAGAATAAATATAGTACTGTGCTGTATTTATTGACAAAAATTCATGTGTAAGTGGACCTGCACACTTCAAACCCATGTTGTTCAAGGGTCAACTGTACTATGTATGGTATGGCCTCATTTTTGTTAGATTGTATAAAATGTTTTTGTATGCCGAGGAGAAAATTATGGAGTTACATATACTAAACCAGAGAGTGGGGTGGTTTTCATTTTGTTTTCTATATCCCTGTTTTTTTGTTTTTTTAAGATTTTATTTATTTATTTGAGAGAGCATGAGAGGGGAGAAGCTCAGAGGGAGAAGCAGACTCCCCACTGAGCGGGGAGCCCGATGTGGGACTCGATCCTGGGACTCCAGGATCACAACCTGAGCTGAAGGCAGTTGCTTAACCAACTGAGCCACCCAGGCATCCTATATATCCCTGTTTTGCTTGAAGTTTTTATAAGGAATATGTATTTCATAATAAAATGTATTTTAAAAATTAAAAATCAGTAACACTGAAAAGTAAGCACATTTGCTCCCTAGTTTTTTCTTTTTTTAAGACTTTATATTTTTTTGAGAGAAAGAGAGACAGAGTGCATTGGGTGGGGGAGCAGAGGGAGAAGGAGAGGGACAAGCAACCCCCCACCAAGCACAGAGCTTGATGCAGGCAGGCCTGATCCCAAGACCCTGAGATCACGACCTGAGCCAAAGTCAGATGCTCAACCGACTGAGCCACCCAGGCACCTGCTCCCCAATTTGATTCCCCAAATTAGACTGCTTAGGTAGTTTATTAACTAGATTGAGAGATTTATGTAGAGTTGTTAGAATATACTCTTACTATCCTCAGTAAATTTTAATTAAATGGCATTTTTTGTTCAGGGTTTTTTCAGAATCTGGAAATTTCATTATAGTTCTCTATTCTGTGACACATAAGGATCCTGAATTTTATGAATGCCTCCCCTGTGATGGCAGGTCATCTGACCTTCAGTTCCAGCTACTAACCAGCAAGGAAACATTACATCTTTTCAAAGTAAGTGATTTGATTACCTAGCACATTAATGACTGTTTAGGGTTGCATGTTGGCAGTTTAAACCCAATGGTCTTTACCCCTTAAAGCAATAACTCAAACTATTAGGTTTTGTTTTTAATTATTATTGAATATTAACTTTATTCATTTGTGGTTAATGTTGTTTTGTAAATTTTAGATCATGTCTCCAGAACAAATAAAACAGGATCAGAGCTTTTCCACAGAATAACTTACCCATGTTGTTCTAAAGCCTTTGAAGAATATTAAGAATTTATATGTTTATATCATTTTATGATATTGAGAGTTAATTTGTGAACTTAGCATTCTGTTTGCCGTTATTATTTATTTATTTTAAGATTTTATTTATTTATTTGACAGAGAGACACAGCGAGAGAGAGGGAACACAAGCAGCGGGAGTGGGAGAGGGAGAAGCAGGCTTCCCGCAGAGCAGGGAGCCCGATGCGGGGCTCTATGCGGGGCTCGATGCGGGCCTCAATGCGGGCTCGATCCCAGGACCCTGGGATCATGACCCCAGCCCAAGGCAGAGGCTTAACGACTGAGCCATCCAAGTGCCCCTTATCTTGTGTTTTGATGGAGATTTCCTTGATCACCAGGAGCTAAACAAACAAACAAACAAACATACCTCCTAGAGGGTCTTTGCAGATGGACTTTGTGCTTAGCCAGAGTAGAGCCAGACTAGCGCCCCTGCCCTGTTATTTTTTAAATGTGTAGATATAAAAGTGATTTCTCACATTTGAAAGTCAGTGTTTATGTATAATCTTAGGAATCAGAATAGATTATTGCTGTATCTCTTAAAACACATAAAAATACATAGGTGATGGTCACAGAAAAAGTAAATATTTGAAACCCTAAGTGTCATTATGTAAAAACATTCAGAGACTACTTTTCAGTAACATGATTGATTGTCCTATGTCTCAGACTAATAATAAAAAATTCTCAAGGTGCCTGGATGGCTCATTTGGAAGAGTATGAGATTCTTGATCTCGGGGTTGTGAGCTCAAGTCCCATGTTGGTTGTAGAGCTTACTTAAAGAAATAAAACTTTAAAAAGAAATTCTGTATTTTAATTATAAATATAATTATCTTAATTAAGGTCTAATAATTTATTTCCATTTTAGAGACATATATCACTCTTTAGATCACATCCTCAGTTCACAGTTATTATTTTCACTGAATCCCTGGTTATTGAGTGAGTTATATAATACAGGTAATTAAGTTTTCACTTTTGTTTATGTGGCAGGGAAATGGACAGTTTAAAAAAGGTTACATAAAAATAGAACTAACATATGTTTAAGCAATTCCACTTCTGGATATTTATCCAAAGGAAACGAAAACACAGACTTGAAAAGATATTTGTATCCCCATGTTGACTGCAGCACTGTTTATGATAGCCAAGACATGGAAGCAACCCAAGTATCCATTGATGGGTGAATGGATAAAGAAAGTGTGGTGTATGTGTGTATATATATACACAGTGGAATGTTACTCAGTTATAAAAAAGAAGAAATCCTGTCATTTGTGACAGCATGGATGGACCTTGAGGGCCTTATGCTAAGCAAAAGCAGTCAGAGAAGGCCAAATATCATCTGATTTTACTTATGGGTGAAATCTAAAAAAAAACCAATCAAACTGAACTCATAGATACAGAAAATAGATTGGTGGATACAGAAAACAGATTGATGGAGGGTTGTGGGTGGGCAGGATGGGTGAAGGGAGTCAAAAGGTACAAACTGTCAGTTATAAAATAAATAAGACAGGATGTAATGTATAGCACAGTGACTATAATTAATAATATCTTTGAGAGTTGCTAAGACAGTAGATCTTAAAAGTTCTCAACACGAGGAAAAATATAACTCTGTATGGTGATGGATGTTAACTAGACTTACTGTGGTGAGCATTTTGCAGTATATACAAATATTGAATCATTATGCTGCACACCTGAAACTAATATAATGTTATATCTCAATTTTAAAAATGATTTTTTAAAAAAGGTTACAGTAATAGAAATGTCTCCCTTCTCCCAGTGTTTCAGAGCCACTTTTCATCTAAATAGAATTCTCTTGTGTTTTTATTTAAGTCAGCTCTCAAAGTACAACCTACTTTATTTCAGAACGTTGAACCTTCTGATAAGAATTCAATCCATTTTGAACTGACTGCTGAAAGCCAAAATGCAGAAACAGAGTTTTTCAACAAGGTTTCCAAGAATCTTTCAATTAAAAGGTAAAAGATATTTTTGTTATCATGTATACTTTTTAAATTATATTCACTAGTTTTTGATGAGTAATAAAGTAACTCCCCAATCTGATGAAACTGATTATATATCTTAGCTACCATAAGATGTCCTTGCTTTATTGATTTATTTTTTTTTTTAAAGATTTTATTTATTTATTTGACAGAGAGAGACACAGCGAGAGAAGGAACACAAGCAGGGGGAGTGGGGGAGGGAGAAGCAGGCTTCCCGCCGAGCAGGGAGCCCGATGTGGGACTCGATCCCAGGACCCTGGGATCATGACCTGAGCCGAAGGCAGACGCTTAACGACTGAGCCACCCAGGCGCCCGATGTCCTTGCTTTAAATGCATTACTTCGGGCGCCTGGGTGGCTCAGTTGGTTAAGCGACTGCCTTCAGCTC
>NW_023270447.1:57369081-57537691 GCF_011800145.1 Mirounga leonina
TGTCTCTGTCAAATAAATAAATAAAATCTTTAAAAAAAAAAATGCATTACTTCATACTCAGATGTTGGATGATATATATATATTTTTTAAGATCTTATTTGTCAAGAGGGGCGCCTGGGTGGCTCAGTCGTTAAGCGGCTGCCTTTGGCTCAGGTCATGATCCCAGGGTCCTGGGATCGAGCCCCGCATTGGGCTCTCTGCTCTGCAGGAAGCCTACTTCTCCCTCTCCCATTCCCCCTGCTTGTGTTCCCTCTCTCACTGTGTCTCTCTGTCAAATAAATAAATAAAATCTTTAAAAAAAAAAAAAAAAGATCTTATTTGTCAGAGAGAGAGAGTGCACAAGCAGGGGGAGCAGCAGGCAAAGGGAGAAGCAGACTCCCCGTTGAGCAGGGAGCCTGATATGGGACTCTATCCCAGGACCCTGGGATCATATCCTGAGCTGAAGGCAGACTCTTAACTGACTGAGCCACCCAGGCGTCCAGTTGGATGATAATTTTAATGAAGTGACAACTTTAATATGGTTGTCATTTGAGTTGCTTTATTACATAGGAGGGAAAAGTGTCAAGAAATTATCTTGTTTAGGAAGAAGCATCTTGTTTTTTAGTTTGCCTTCAATTTGTTCTTCTCATCCTTGTAGTTTTGAACCTGGGCCTATCAGAGAAACTATTGTAAAATATAACTTCTCTACCTAAAAAAGAAAATGCACTTGGGGAATATTAATTGAATAGTGGCTGTGGCTTTTTGGGTCTGTATATACCTTTTTTGGTAAAAAAGATATTCCTTTATAGTAGGGTTCTCCAGAGAAACAGAAACAGCAAGATGGAGAGAGAGAGAGGGAGAGAAAGATTTGTTTTATGGAATTGGTTCATGCAATTGTGGAGGCTGAGAAGAGTTGCAGTTAGAGTCCAAAGGTGATTTGCAAGCAGAATTCCCTCTTCTTGGAGGTGGTAATGCTTTGTTCTATTAAGGCCTTCAGCTGATTGGATAAGGCCCAACCACATTGTGGAGGATAATTTGCTTTACTCACAGTCTACTGATTTTGATGTTAATCTCATCTAAAAATACCTTCACAGAGAGGCGCCTGGGTGGCTCAGTCAGTTAAGCGTCTGACTCTTGATTTTGGCTCAGGTCCTGGGCTCAGGATTGTGAGATTGAGCACAGCATCAGGCTCCACACTGAGCATGGAGCCTGCTTAAGATTCTGTCTCTCACTCTGCCCCATTCCCCACCCTCTCCCCCCGACCCCCAAAAAATATCTTAACCGAAACCTCTAGAATAATGATTGACCAAATATCTGGTTACCGTGGCCTAGCCAAGTTGACACATAAAATTAGCCCTTCAGATCCCTATTCCAGCTTTCTCATTTATTCTACTATATGCCAGATAGTATGTTAAAAGCTGGGGATATGATGGTATTAAAAACAGTTGCAAAAAAAAAAAAAAAAAACAGTTGCAGACATGATTTCTTCCCTCATGGAATTTATAGTCCAGTGATGAAGTGTTGAATGTTCTCCATATTATTGGGGAGGTCCACTAATTTAAGTTAGTAATTTGCCAAATATTTAATAACCTCATTTAAAAGTTACTTTGGGGTGCTGGTGTATTCTTTGATGCTGTAGGTCTGAAACTATTGTTTTTATAGTAAACTCTGCACCCTACATGGGGCTCAAATTCAGGACTCTGAGATCAAGAGTTGTATGCTCTACTGACTGAGCCAGCCAGGTGCCCCTAAAACTATTTTGATTTTAACTTGCTCTAGCAGTTAATTTGTCATTTTCTCAACTTTTTTTTTTTTTAAGATTTTATTTATTTATTTGCCAGAGAGAGACACACAGAGAGAGGGAACACAAGCAGGGGGAGTGGGAGAGGGAGAAGCAGACTTCCTGCGGAGCAGGGAGCCCAATGCGGGGCTCGATCCCGGGACGCTGGGATCATGACCTGAGCCGAAGGCAGACACTTAATGACTGAGCCACCCAGGCGCCCCCTCAACTTTTTGTCTATAACCTTAACCTGTCTATGGGCCCCTTTAATACTATCTGTTTAGTATGTTGCATGAGAAACAGGAGGTATAAGGTTCATTGTAGATTATTGCAATTATTAAGAAAATGGCTTGACTTTTTTTATAGCATTCATTCATCTGTCCTTAACACTTGATTCTATAGGTGGAAATTAACTATGATACAATTTTAAAATAAATGTCAACTATACCAACTGTTTATAGTCTAGGGCATAACATAATAGTTGAGAGCTCAGTTTATGGTATAAGACATCTGCATTCAAGTCCTGGTTCTAAACGTCATTATTCCATCTGTAAAATGGGAACTATGACTGAATCTGTATTAGTTTCTTTTTTTTTTTTTCCTCTAAAGATTTTGTTTATTTTTTCATGAGAGACAGAGAGAGAGAGAGAGGCAGAGGGAGAAGCAGGCTCCCAAGGAGCAGGGAGCCCCATGCGGGACTCGATCCCAGGACCCTGAGACCATGACCTGAGCCGAAGGCAGACGCTTAACCATCGGAGCCACCCAGGCGCCCTGTATTAGTTTCTTATTGTTGCTCTGACAAATTACCACAAACTTGTTGACTTAGAAACAATA
Organism: Mirounga leonina; assembly: GCF_011800145.1. NCBI lineage: Eukaryota > Metazoa > Chordata > Mammalia > Carnivora > Phocidae > Mirounga > Mirounga leonina. The sequence continues at coordinate 57,371,675 of NW_023270447.1, forward strand.
CAAATATATTGTCTTCCAGTTTTGGACATCAGAAGTCTGAAATGGTCTTTGAGGCTAAAATCAAAGTGATGATAGGGCTGCATTCCTTCTGGAAGCTTTAGTGTGGAATCCATTTTATTCCCTTTTCCAGGGTCTAGAGGCCATGTTCATTCCTTTTCTGGTGGCCTCTCCCTCTATCTTCAAAGCTAGCTTCTGACTTCTGCTTCTATCCTCAAGCAGACCTCTCTGACTCTGACCTTTTTTTTTCTTTTTAAGATTTTATTTATTTATTTGGCAGAGAGAGACACAGTGAGGGAGGGAACACAAGCAGGGGGAGTGGGAGAGGGAGAAGCAGGCTTCCCGTGGAGCAGGGAACCCGATGCGGGGCTCGATCCCAGGACGCTGGGATCATGACCTGAGCTGAAGGCAGACACTTAACAACTGAGCCACCCAGGCGCCCCTTGCCTACATCTTATAAAGGCCCTTGTGATTACATTGAGCCTACCTGGATAATCTAGGATAATCTCCACATCTCAAGATCCTTAACTTAATCACATCTGCACACTCCCTTTTACCAAATGCAGTAAACATAGTCACAGGTTCTGAGGATTAGAAAGATACTAGAGGTATACTGTCTCCATCTTTGGAAATTTTAAGTTATCCTTGATATAGGTTAGATCACTGGAAAACTATATTCTTACAGCTTTTCAGGAACACCTTCACTGTTTTTTTAAGTCTTTATTCAAGATTTTATTGAATATTTATGGAAGAAAAAGCCAGATTAAGGAGACACTTGTAACTTCTTTTTTTTTTTTTTTTTAAGATTTTATTTATTTATTTGAGACAGAGAATGAGAGACAGAGAGCATGAGAGGGAGGAGGGTCAGAGGGAGAAGCAGACTCCCTGCCGAGCAGGGAGCCCGATGCGGGACTCGATCCCGGGACTCCAGGATCATGACCTGAGCCGAAGGCAGTTGCTTAACCAACTGAGCCACCCAGGTGCCCTCTTTTTTTTTTTTTTTTTAAGATTTTATTTATTTTTGATTGAGAGAGAGTGTGTACAAGCAGGGGAAGCAGCAGGCGGAGGGAGAGGGAGAAGCAGGCTCCCCGCTGAACCGAGAGCCTGATGTGGGGCTTGATCCGAGGACCCTGGGATCATGACCCAAACTGAAGGCAGATGTCCAACCATCTGAGCCACCCAGGCACCCCAATTTCTTTAACATTATTTTTGAAAACTTTGCCAATTTTCAACTCTGATCAAAGATTTAGTAACAGTCACTTTTATTTTAGTAAAATGTTTGTCTCACTTAAAGAACTGATGTTATAATTATACAACATAAAGTTTTTTTCTTTTTGCTTTGGCTACTACAAAAACTCAGGAATGAATTCTATTGCTCAATGTCAGAAATTTTATGTGTGTTTATATATGTTTGTGTTATCATAAGTAAGCATGTAGCAAATATTAATTCCTGGGCCTCCTGTGTGGCTCAGTTGGTTAAGCGTCTGCCTTTGGCTTAGGTCATGATCCTGGGGTCCTGGGATCAGGTCCCACATTGCGCTCCTTGCTCACTGGGGAGTCTGCTTCTCCCTCACCCTCTGCTTCTCCCCCTGCTTATGCGCTCTTCCTCTCTCTCTGTCTCTCAAATAAATAAAATCGTTAAAAAGAAAAATTCTTTGCCACAAACTTGGGTTCAAAAAATGGAACTTTTTTTCTTTTTAAAAGTAATTGAACTTAGGGGCGCCTGGGTGGCTCAGTTGGTTAGGCAACTGCCTTCGGCTCAGGTCATGATCCTGGAGTCCCGGGATCGAGTCCCGCATCGGGCTCCCTGCTCGGCGGGCTCCCTGCTCAGCGGGGAGTCTGCTTCTCCCTCTGACCCTCCTCCCTCTCATGCTCTCATGCTCTCATGCTCTCATGCTCTCTGTCTCTCATTCTCTCTGTCTCAAGTAAATAAATAAAATCTTAAAAAAAAAAAAAAGTAATTGAACTTAATTTCTAATTTGACTGCCCAGTTGTTATAGAAACCAAATTTCAGTCAATTCAAGATCTGTTTATCTTCTTTTCTGTGAAGTTACATGCAGTTTGGAGGAATTAATGCTGTGCTAGTAGTAGCGATGTGGGATGACATGATTATGATCCAGCCAAGCTGCTATCTGCTCAGGTGTTTTCATTTGCATCTGGTCTTTGGCAGTAGATTTGTGTGGGCCTCTGCTCTGACCTCCTTCCTCTAGTCAGGTCACTGGTTCTCTGTCATGTCCATGCTGCACTGAGGCACAGGGGGTATCATAATGTTTTCCATGTCACTCTTGGGTGCTGGGGCTGAGTGCAGACTCTGATGCTTAAACACACCATGCAGACGTTCTGATTGTTTCCTTGCAGCACCGTAGCTCAGAAGGAACTCTGTGAGTGTTTGCTCCTCAGACCCATCAGGGTTTAGGATAAAGGTCTCTCAGACCTTCCAAATCTACCTGGGGGTTTCTTTTGTGCTCCCTGCCAGGGAGACAGGATGTCGGACCCTTTCTTAGGGATTCCGTCAGTGTCTACACTCTTTTAGCTTCCTTCTGGCTTTTCTTTTCTCTTCCCTGAAGTCATCCTATTGAGACTTTATCTAGGATGCAAAAAAACCTGATACATACAGTCTTCCAAATTTTGGTCTTAAACTCTCAGCTTTTGAAACTCCGTACCAGCACTCAAAATTTTTCTCTGTTCTATTGGGGCAGGCCCCTGTGATACAATGACTACAACTGATTCAGTAGGAGGAGGTACCTCAGTTAATGTCTCAGTTTCCCATCACAGATATAAGTGTATCAGAAAATGTAGTAGTTCCTTATCAAGTTCCCTTTTTAACACGGTGAGTGAGTGTATAATGCAGTGAGTGTACAGCATTATCACCAGTTTATAATTTTTTTATGGCAAGTACTATGCCTTATTTATAACTATGTTCCTCATAGTGGTTAATCAGAAGATGCTCAGTAACTGTTGATATTTTGTGACTTTAAAAATAACTGGGTCGAGGGGCACCTGGGTGGCTCAGATGGTTAAGCGTCTGCCTTTGGCTCAGGTCATGATCCCAGGGTCCTGGGATCGAGCCCCACATTGGGCTCCTGGCTCAGCGGGGAGTCTGCTTCTTCCTCTTCCTCTGCTTCTCCCACTGCTCATGCTCTTTCTCTCTATATATCTCTGTGTCTCAAATGAATAAATAAAATCTTTAAAAAAAAAACAAAAAAAACTGGGTCGGGGCGCCTGGGTGACTCAGTCGTTAAGCGTCTGCCTTCGGCTCAGGTCATGATCCCAGAGTCCTGGGATCGAGCTCCACATTGGGCTCCCTGCACTGCGGGAAGCCTGCTTCTCCCTCTCCCACATCTCCTGCTTGTGTTCCTTCTCTCACTGTGTCTTTCTCTGTCAAATAAATAAATAAAATCTTTAAAAAATAAATAAATAAAAATAACTGGGTTAAACTTCCCATGATCAGGCAAAGGGAGGTAGTTTATTAAGCATGAATCTGACTGGACCAGCTTTTCTAGGCAGCTAACACTGGCCTGAAAAACAAAATAATCTGTGGTTGTCAGATACTAAATTAAATGATCCAGATACTGCTGAAGCTTATTAAAGGACTTTATTCAGTTTCAAAAAGAAAGAACAAATAAACAAATAGATTACTGAAGTCTTTTCTTTACTCCCTCTCTTCTTTAGGTCTTCCCAAAAGTTATCTCCAGGAAAAATGCCAATAAATGATCATGACTCTGGTGTTGAAGATGAAGATTTTTCTCCAAGACCAATTCCTAGTCCTCATCCTGTGAGTCAGAAGGTATCACTAACATTATAAAGAACCCACCTATGTGTTTAGAAACCTAAAATCTCTTCATGTTAAAGCATTCAATAATATTACCTGAAACTTATTTAAGTTTTATTCAAAGATATATCTAGGTATATATCTATATGGATATATCTGTATATACAGGTATAGATATTTTTCACAGGTACATGTAACTATTATGTGTTATATATATAATAATACATATGCATATATGTGTACATGTTGTAATAAGTACATATAATTATTGCTTCCAGAGAAAACTGAGGCACAGATTGGTTAAGTTGCCTGCCCAGTATTACACAACTAGTAAATAGTAAAGCTGGAATTCAGGATGTTTGGAATTCAGTAAAGCTAGTAATTCAGAAGGTATGGTTTCAGAACTTGGTGTTTTTAACCCATATAGTCGCAACATTCTATACCATTGATTGCTATCACCAAATCTGAGGAAAATGATACTTGCTTTTGGAGATTGCTTATAACCCCTGTTATAATTTTTTGATTGCAGGCAACCTGTGGCTTATTGTGGAATTGTCATGCCTTAAATGGACCTATTAGTTGTTAGAAGAAAAAGGAATAGGAAAGATTTTTAAAAATTAATATCAAATCATAACCAAATTCACCATACAAATATTTAGTTTACTTTTTTCTCCTCTCTTCTTTTAGTTGGTATTGGTAAAAAGAATAACAGTGGAATAATTTCACTTAGTAGAAAAATATTCTGAAATACTTATCAGAAGATCGTTGGTTACTTAAGATGCAGAAACATTATTTGCTACAAGATCTATTGAAGCATTCTGCCAGTGATACATTCCTTGCAGAGAGAGAGTAAAAAAGTCTATTATAAGACAGTTTCCCATATTGTGTTATGTGATTTAAGCAACATTAATCAGTGTTCCAATAAAAGGAGTTCCATTGTTCAGTGAGTTTGTGAAAGCAAGGACCTTGTTTATTTTACTCACAATTGTATTCCTAGTGCTAGCACATAGAAGATGCCCAGAAAATATGTGTCAACTGTCTAAAGAATAAACACTTTTTTTTTTAAAGATTTATTTATTTATTTGAGAGAGCGAGAATGAGAGAGAGTACATGAGAGGGGGGAGGGTCAGAGGGAGAAGCAGGCTCCTCGCTGAGCAGGGAGCCCGATGTGGGACTCGATCCCGGGACTCCAGGATCATGACCTGAGCCGAAGGCAGTTGCTTAACCAACTGAGCCACCCAGGCGCCCCAAGAATAAACACTTTTTAATAAGTAATTTGATACAATTTGGAAAATAATAGATTAGTTCAACATCCTAAAAAATACTTTTCCTCTTTCATTTCTTTCCCATTTATAGGTTTCTAAGATCCAACCATCAGTTCCTGAACTTTCCCTTGTGTTGGATGGCAATTTCATAGAATCAAATCCTCTGCCTAAGCCATTGGAAATGGTGAATAATGAAAATCCTTCTTTGTTGATTAAAAACTCTGAACACTTGGAGCCATTGCAACCCCAGCTTTATGATGACAAACACAGTCTAGAAGCTGAAGCTGGAGAGCTTTCCTTGAAAGGGCTACCAAGTCAATTAACCCAGAGCACTGTTCCTTTGAGACACAGCAAAGGAAGACAGCCATCTAGCTGTAAGAACAGGAACCTGCATATCAGGAACAGTGTTAAACCATCTTCTCTTAATAGGCCATCTTCTAATACAAATGTATACAAAGAAGAATATCCTGTAAGATCCTCCACATTTAATTCCAAGCAGTCTTCTCTTGCCTCACAGTCTCACCCACACAGTTTTGTTTTTTCATCCCATAATTCAGGAAGACCAATGGAACTTCAGATACACACTCCACCACCACCGTCTTACTGTCCTACAAATGTTTGTAGTTGTTGTCAGCATCATGGCCACGTGCAGTATAGTTCAATAAATTCTTGGCAAGGAGTGAATACAGTAGGGTCTGTTCAAGACCTCCAGTCTGAAGCCCTTCACAAGCATTCATTATTTCACCCAGGTGGATGTCCAGCTCTGTACCCTAATGCATTCTGTTCTTCAAGTAGTCCTGTAGCCTTGAGACCTCAGGGAAACACGGGTGGTTGCTCTCCCCACAGCATTGTAGAACCATCGCCTGTGGCAAGACTACCCTCACATGTGGACTCATGTAACCCACCACCTTGTGCAGTATGCATGCACACACCCAAGACTGAGTCAGATAATGGAATGATGGGACTATCTCCAGATGCATATAGATTCCTCACAGAACAAGACAGACAGCTGAGACTGCTTCAGGCACAGGTTTGCGATCTTTCTTAGTTCTTTTAATTCATGGTATTAATATGGTTTCTTAAAAATAACTGGCAACTCTTCAGTAATTACAGTTTATGGGGTAAAATTGTAGAATATCAAAACTAGAAAAAACCTTGGAAACGTTGTTTTACAGATAAGTAAAAAGGATTAGATGGGGCACCTGGGTGGCTCAGTCGTTAAGCGTCTGCCTTCGGCTCAGGTCATGATCCCAGGGTCCTGGGATCGAGCCCCGCATCGGGCTCCCTGCTCGGCGGGAAGCCTGCTTCTCTTTCTCCCACTCCCCCTGCTTGTATTCCCTCTCTCGCTGTCTCTCTGTCAAATAAATAAATAAAATCTTAAAAAAAAAAAAGAAAAGGATTAGAGAGAGAAAATAATTTACCCAATGACACATTGCTAATTAGGAGTAGAACGGGGACTAGAAAGTAAGCCTTCTCTTCTCTGCCTTGTGCATATCCTAATCCACAACATAACTACATTTTTCTTTCATTTGTTACCTCTAACAAGAAGTCTGTGTAGTTTAGTAAACCTTGGTATACAACTAAATGTAAAACCTGCACAATGGATTCTGATGCAGCTCTAATTTGTCAACCCTGTAGTATGTTTAGTACTTTTAGCCAGTGTACCTTCAGAGAATAGATCTAGAACCTCTTCTGTGTATCTATATTAGACATGTTTCACTGATTTTATTATGAAATGCTTCCTTTCTTCAGGCCTTTGTGGCAGTTTTTAGTCTTTTAGTTATATCATTACACCATTCAGTCTTGTACATTTTTTTTTTCCTTTTCTTACTGGTCCCCTTCTTCTACATACCACAAATCCCCTACCTCCGTCCTTCCCCCTGTCCCCCAGTATGAATGAAAACAACCTGAAATGTATTCTTCCATATTTTGTCCATGATCCTATAACTATGCAAATATATGTATAATGGATATTATATACATGTATAATTTTTAAAAAATCTTTATTTTGTAAAACTGGAGTCATAGTGTCTGCATTTTGGAAAAACAAAAAAAGACAAAACTTCTGCTTAGGAGCATCTGGGTGGCTTGGTCAGTTAAGCTGCATCTGCCTTTAGCTCAGGTCATAATCCCAGGGTCCCGAGTTCAAGCCCCATGGTGGACTCCCCGATCAGCAGGGAATCTGCTTCTCCCTCTCCTTCTCCCGTCACTTATGCGCTCATGCTCTCTCCCAAATAAGTAAAATCTTTTAAAAAAAAAATTTTAAAAGACAACTTCTGCTTAAAAATGCTGTAGATAGGACACCTGAGAAAAATGTAGTTACACTGTTTTTTAGAATTCTTTGAAATTGTAAAATATAAGTTTGATTTTTACAAACCCTTACAAATATTTGGCACACATTTTAATGTAGCTAAAGATTTCACATTGAAAAGAAATAGTTCTCATTTATTGTTTTGGTTTTTTTTTAAGATTTTATTTATTTATTTGATAGAGAGAGTGAGGGAGCACAAGCAGGGGGAACAGAAGAGGGAGAGGGAGAAGCAGGCTCCCCGCCAAGTAGGGAGCCCGATGCGGGGCTCGATCCCAGGACCCTGGGACCACGACCTGAGCCGAAGGCAGACGCTTAACCATCAGAGCCACCCAGGCACCCCTACTGTTTTGTTTTTTAAAAAAGACAGACTAAAAAGATCTTTTAAATAGAAATCTTAGTTACTTGGGATTAAAATGTAAATATAGACTAATGAGTACATTATCTGAATCATACTTGGAGAATATAAAAAATGATGTAGAAAATGCTTTAATGATAAATACACATACTATTTTGCTCATGCGAAAATTTTTAACTTTATTTTAGGTACCACCTTATTTACATGTAAAAATATCTTAACACATTTTCTATTTCTAAGTATATATAGAACTATCTTATTCTGTATAGGATTTTGTTAAATGATATACAGCAAAATTTTTAATTAGTCTCCTATTCCACAGTTTGAAGTTTCTGCTATTGCGAACAGTGCAGCAGTCAACATCCTTGTACTTGGCATTTCCCTGCATGTGTGCATATATCTCTGTAGCATAGATCCCTAGAAGCAAATTTGTGTAGTCGAAGAGAACACACATTATTTATTTATTTATTTATTTATTTATTTGAGAGAGAATGAGATAGAGCATGAGAGGGAGGAGGGTCAGAGGGAGAAGCAGACTCCCCGCCGAGCAGGGAGCCCGATGCGGGACTCGATCCCGGGACTCCAGGATCATGACCTGAGCCGAAGGCAATCGCTTAACCAACTGAGCCACCCAGGCGCCCGAGAACACACATTTTAAATGTTCAAAGATAGCCAGACTTGTTCCTGTCCTAATGGAGACTTGTTCGAAGTCTCATTTTGGTGTAGTGGTGAAGGGATTGGGCTCTGGCACCAGCCTCCTGGGGTTCTTAGTCCAGTTTCATTGTAACAAATTAATGCAATCTTGGGCAAATTACTTCACCTCTCAGACTTCTGTTTTCTCATTCACAAAATAAGAATGTACATAAGTGTATGGAGTTCTAAGGATTGAATGAGTTACTAGGGAAAGGTGGCTTACAATAGTGCCTGGCATATAGTTAGTGCTCAGTACATGTTAACTATTACTATTTTCATTATCATTATTATTTCAGTTAATGACATCACTTCTCATCCTGTTGCTCAGGCAAAAATCCTGGGTGTCAGAAACCCAGGTTTCACCTTGTAGGTGTATCTTGAACTAAACTGTTCCTTAACCATCTTTCCTGTGCCTCCCTAATTGAAACCATCTTCTTCTCTTATCCAACCATGCTACTTCCAGTACTGTCCCTATGTTTCCTGCAGTTGGAAACATGACAGCCATCTTCTTAACACTCAAGTCAGATCATAGGGCTTCTGCTTAACACTCTCAGTGGGTTTTCTTTGCAATTAGAAAATCCAAATTTCTTACGCTGGCCCTTGAAACCTTGTCATTCGGCTCTGTGTGCCTCTTCTAGCTCTTCTCTTGCTACTGTCTTCCATATTCACTACACTTCAGTTGCAGGGTGTGCTTTTTGTTCTTCAGAAACATGAACTTGTTTGTTTCCACTTTAGGTTCTTGAGCTTGCCCTCTGCCCAAACCTTTTTTTTTTTTTTTTAAAGATTTTATTTATTTGGCAGAGAGAGACACAGTGAGAGAGAGGGAACACAAGCAGGGGGAGTGGGAGAGGGAGAAGCAGGCTCCCCGCCAAGCAGGAGCCAGATGCAGGGCTCCATCCCAGGACCCTGGGATCATGACCTGAGCTGAAGGCAGACGCTTAACGACTGAGCCACCCAGGTGCCCCTGCCCAAACCTTCTAATGGCTCACTCCTTCTCAGCAGTCAGGCCTTAATTATGAGTTTTTGGTTTTTGTATCTAGGGAGCTCTAGGGAGGCAACTTACAAGATTCATCACTGTATTTTTTTTAGCACCTTGAATAGTACTTCATTTATAATAATTACTTAATACATATTTTGTAACTTGAATGAGTGAGAATGGCTACCCAGAAAGGTTGTACTGATTTAATACTCCAAAGTTGTTTTTCCACATCTCCAACATGTGCATATCAAGCTATTAAAATTAGTATCAGTCTTATAAAAAGACACTTTTTAAATTTGCATTGTATTATATAATCAAGATTGATCATTTTATTATTTATTGGCCATTTATTTTTTCTTTGTGTAAAGTCTGTCATTTACTCATTTTAGGTCCTTTTCTAATTAATTTGTAAGAGCTCATTGTATATAAGGAAATTGTTTTTTTATCATGTATATGTGGTAAACGTTTCTTACAGTTTGACTTAAATGTTTTTTGTTTTACCCATTTGTTTTGTGCAGAATATTCCAATTTATATATAATTAGATTTATCAGTCATTTTCTTTCTGGGTGTTAATTATGTTTAGAAAAGCCTTCTTCAAGATTATAAAAAATTTATTTTTCACCTTTCCTCTTCCTTCAGGATTATATTTGTTGCTTTATTTTGATATATGAGATAAGAGGTTTTTCCTTTTTAATCCTCAGATAACTGGCCTCATATATTTATTGAATAATATATCTTTTTGTTATTGACTTGGAAATATTTTTTTTATGGTGTAATGGAAGTATATGTTTGTATCTATTTCTGTACTATATTCTCCATTGACTTGCCTATCTGTTCTAGCACCAGTACCGTTCAATTAATCACTATAGCTTTATTGAATGTTTCCTGTGTGATCTCTCTAAACCTTACTCTTCTTATCTGTAAATTGGGAGCAGTGATTGGTATTATATGTAGATTTGATGGTTAAATGAGTTTCTGTATATGTGTGTGTGTCTATATGTATATGTGTATATATAAAGTGGTTAGTGTAGGTCCTGGCTATAGTAAACACTCAAAAAGTTACAATTACTTTGTTTCTTAATTCTTACAGCTACTTTAGTTTTAAGTGATATTGAGGCTCATAGTGGTTAAATAGCTCATCCTAAAAGTTAGCAGAGTAACGTTTATTTTTTTTTTAAGATTATTTATTTATTTATTTATATGAGAGAGAAAGCATGAGAGGGGGGAGGGTCAGAGGGAGAAGCAGACTCCCTCCCTGCCCGATGTGGGACTCGATCCTGGGAGTCCAGGATCCTGACCACTGAAGGCAGTCGCTTAACCAACTGAGCCACCCAGGCGCCCTAGCAGAGTAGCATTTAAACTTATATCTTCATGATACCAAAATCCACACTATAAACCACTATAAATACATAAGCCATTTTGTATTATTAATGCAGGTTATATTTCTGATCTTAATAATTTATTGGTAATTTATATTTTCCTATATTAGTAAAGTTAATTTGCTGAAATGAATGAGATGAATTGAACACAATAGTATAATTTTTTTTTTTAAGATTTTATTTGTCAGAGAGCGGGAATGCAGCACAAGTAGGGGGAGTGGCAGGCAGAGGCAGAGGGAGAAGCAGGCTCCCTGCTGAGCAATGAGCTGGATGAGGGACTTGATCCCAGGACACTGGGATCATGATCTGAGCCAAAGGCAAACGCTTAACTGACTGAGCCACCCAGGCATCCCCACAATAGTATAATTTATAGGGAATTAGAAAATCACAGTGTTTAAAAAGGGAGGCTCTTCTACTCCTAAGTATATACCCAAGAGAAATGAAAAAAATATGCTCACATAAAAACTTGTACACAAATGTTCATAGCAACATTATCTCTAATAGCCAAAAGTAAAAACAGTCCAATATCCATGAACTGAGGAATGGGTAAACACAATGTGACATATCCTACAACAGCACAGATGAACTTTGAAAATGTTACGCTGAGTGAAAGAAGCAAGATACAGAGCCCCATATTGTGTGGTTTCATTTAGGTAAAGTGTCCAGAATAGGCAAATCTGTAGAGACAGAAAGTAGATTAGTGGTTGCCAGAGGGCTGGGTGTGGGCAATGGAGAGTGACCACTAGTGGTACAGGTTTTTTCAGGGGATTAATGAAAATGTTCTAGAATTAGATGGTGGTGATGGTTGCAAACTTTGTGGTGAATTTAATAAAAACCACTGACTTGTACACTTTAAAGGGATGAATTTTATGATATCTGAGTTACATTTCAGTTTCAAAAGGAGCAGGGGAAACTTTTGGTGTTTGAACCTCAGCTTTGCTGCTTGTTAGTTACATGACCTGGGGAAGTAACTTTAATTTCTCAAGTTTTCTTATCTGTAAAGTGTGTTTAAGAGTAGTAGATTCTTTATGGGGTAGATTGTAATAAGCATGCATAAAAGCTCTTACTGTAGTGTCTTATAAAACAGGAAGCATTCTTGGGGCGCCTGGGTGGCTCAGTGGTTAAGCATCTGCCTTCGGCTCAGGTCATGATCTCAGGGTCCTGGGATCAAGCCCCGCATCAGGCTCCCTGCTCAGCGGGAAGCCTGCTTCTCCCTCTCCCACTCCCCCTGCTTGTGTGCCCTCTCTCGCTGTGTCTCTCTCTATCAAATAAATAAATAAAACCTTTAAAAAAAAAAACAGGAAGCATTCAGTATGTGTTTGCTACTGTTATTAATAATTCCCAGTTTTAGCATGGCCAAACATGGGCTATTCTGATTAACCTTTATAAGAAGAACCTTGTGTAAAAATGTTCACTATTTGGTAAAGAGTTAGAATATAGCTCCTAATTTTGATTTGTAAGTGGAATAGGAATAAAACACTGATAAGAAGTGTTAACATTCAGGCTTTTTTACACAAGTGTTCATTTATAAACAAATTTTTTTTTTTTTAAGATTTTATTTATTTATTTGAGAGAGAGAATGAGATAGAGCATGAGAGGGAGGAGGGTCAGAGGGAGAAGCAGACTCCCCGCTGAGCAGGGAGCCCGATGCGGGACTCAATCCCAGGACTCCAGGATCATGACCTGAGCCGAAGGCAGTTGCTTAACCAACTGAGCCACCCAGGCGCCCCCACAAGTGTCCATTTATGAATGCCAGTTTAAATACTTTTATGTTTTCACTTTTAAATTTACACTTCCGCCATGGGGCACCTGGCTGGCTCAGTCAGTAGAACGTGCAACTCTTGATCTCAGGGTTCTAAGTTAGAGGCCCTTTTCGGGCATAGAGTTTACTTTTAAAAAAATAAATAAATAAATAAAATTTACACTTAGCCTACTTAAATACTTCTTAATAATGAAGGATAGTGATTTCTGCATTGAATAAGTTTTATGGTATGATCTAACTGAATTGTGAGAAAATAGGGTTAAAAGTTATTTATAATTGCGGCACTTTGTAATTCATTTTTAAACTCCGCTGCCAATTTGGTTGATTATTTCACTGCCAGTTTAAAATATGTTTTTAATTGATACAGATTCAGCGTTTATTGGAAGCACAGTCTCTGCAGCCCTGTTCCCCTAAGACAACCTCTGCTGAAGACATGGTGCAAGCTGCAAGACAAATGGAGCTGGTTTCCATGGAAGCACAGTCTTCCCCTGGCTTGCACATGAGAAAAAGTGTAAGCATTGCTGTGAGTACAGGTAATTTCATTTTTTTTTTAATTTGTAAGGAATTTTTAAAAAATGCTTTTCAAATCACTTAAAATTTTTACATTGAAATTGGTGCATGGTACAAACAGAACCAAAACCAAGGTGAAGAGAGTATCACTTACTTAAGTCTTTGTAATTTTACTTTTTATGAAAGAGAAGTATATCTGAAAACAAATGGGAGGCCACATGACATAATACATTGTTTTTGCTTCTTTCCTGGACTGGACCCAATTCTTGTAAGAAAAGTCATCTGTGGTTTGAGGGATCAGGGAAGGTTTGTTTCATCTATGCAGTGGTATTGATTCTGGGCCTTAAATGGTATGTAGGGTTTTAGTAGGTGGAGTGGAGAGATGGCAAAACAGGATGGGTAGAGAAAATAGTGGGGGCACAGTGAGGAAACACAGGGCTCTGAATTGTCTAGTACTGTCCTATTTTATGGAGAACCTTTATTACATCTTTCAAAAAGGAATGTCTCCTTTATTCAGTAAGCACTATTGAAGGCCTTTTTGAAAAATCAGTTAATAATGTAAATGACATATATTTTTTTACACGTTTGCTCACCACCAGACCCTGAGATCTTCAAGAATGTCCCCAAGATTTAGCAAGATGCCTAGTACATAAGGTGATGGTGGTAAAAATGAAGAGAAAGAGTTGTGTAGGGTGTTAAGATTTGGTAACTAATTGGATATGGCAGTTGGAAGAGGTAGGGTTCTAAAGTTACTGGTTTGGATCCCGGAACAGAAATAGGATATTAGTGGAAAAATCAGTGAAATCCAAATAAAGTCTGGAGATTTAGTTAATTGTAATGCACTAATAATGGTTTCTTGATTTTGAAAAATGTGCCACGGTAATGTAAGATGTTAACATCAGGTCAAACTGGTGAGTATACAATATACTCTGTATTATCTTCTCTATAAATCTAGAATTATTCTAATATTAAAAGTTTATTAAAAATGAAAATAAAAGTTACTCCAGGATTTTCAGCTTAGATGACCTAGGGAGGACAAGTTAGAAAAGCAAAAGAGAGAGGATGAGTTCGGTCTAAATATCTACTGCATTTGAGTTGCTTTGGGAAATGAAGATGGTGATACCCAAACATTTGAGGAGTGGAGATGGGTTGATGACCTAAGATTTGTAGAAGTAACAGATGAAGATTTGAGCCTGGAGAATAAAGATTTGAGAGGGAGAAAAAGAAGGAAGGCAGATTTCTATATTCTATCTCTGAACCCATTTGTTAACTGTCCATGTAGAGGGCAGCAAGGAGGGAGGGGAGGAAGAACCTCTTGTACATTTATAAGTCAGATATTACTGAGTATTAGTCAAGATTCTTTGGCTGCAAGTAATGTGAACCACTTTGAAATAATTTAAGTAAGGAAGGGGAATTTACTGGAAGGATATGAGGTTGTTTCATGAAAACCAAGGCCAAGAGTGGGGCTCACTTCAAGAAAAAACTGGAACTAGAAACTGGAATACCGTTAGGACTGTCCAACCATCTGGCTGTTTTAGTCAGTTTTTCTACTCAGTTTTTTCTAGCTCACCCAAAGCTCCAAAGTGTATGTGTTACACAGTTTTAGCCATGTACACAAACCAGGTTACTCTCCTTTAGTCTTGTTTCAAATTCAGAGAACCTGAATGGCCTAGTTTGGATTAGGGTTTAATCCCTGGTTCAATGGTAAGGGGGTTGAGAAGCATGTAATAGGGACATATCTGCTGGAGTCTCACCTTTGTTAATTGCAGGGGTGACAGTTCCCAGAGAAAGTTTGTATGTGTTGTAAAGGGGTAGTGGACAAGGAGCTGTGCGTATTGTGAGCTAACCAAACATACATACCAAACATACCAAAAAAGTGCAGTTTCCTCCTATAAACTCTGTACTTTTACTGTATTATACTTGGTTCTCTCTGTATCTGTTCCTAGACTATAAGCCTTTGGGACTCGAACGCTGCCTTATTCCACGATTATATCTCATTAGCTAACATGATGCCTGAATCATAATGTGTGTGAATAAAAGATAATTGAATGAAGTCATTTACATGTTTAAACTGATATTCTGAAATTATTTTGAAACCTCATAGATTCATATTCAGTTATTCAACTTGGATGACCTGGGGTGGTTATTACTTATATGCAGAAAAAAGCATTATTAATAATTGTTAGAACTAAATGGCTTTTAAAAGCATGTTTATTCTATAGTAATACTTAATTTCCTAAAGGTATGTATTGGCAAATATTCCAGAAGAGTAGCAGCACTTACATAACTTTTTCATAATGGTCCTTTTTTTTTTTTTTTTAAGATTTATTTATTTATTTGAGAGAGAGAGCATGTGCATGTGAGCTTTGGGGGGGCACAGAGGAGAGGGAGAGAGTCTCAAGCAGACTTCTCACTACTCTGAGTAGATCATGACCTGAGCCAAAACCAAGAGTTGAATGCTTAATTGACTGAGCCACCCTGGGGCCCCAAACATTTGATTTTTAAATACTTGCCTGATACTACGTATGTCTGATAGGTCCCTGAATATTCTCATAAATATTGCATTTAAAGATAGAAATCAGAGAGCCTAGGGACTTGTTATATGTTTTCCCTTGTTTTTCAGAACAGCAGTTTTCTATACACACACATACACCCTAAATTGTATTCAGAACCTTTATATGTGAAACACGTCATTTGAGAGCTACACCTCTTGAAGAGACAAGGCCCAGAATGTCCCCTGTTCCTTTTGTCCCAGGTTGTTTATTGTTGTTTTTTCTTTTTTAAGTAGGCTCCACGCCCAGTGTGGAGTGCAGTGTGCTTGAACTCACGACCCTGAGATTAAGATCTGAGCTGAAACCAAGGGTCAGACACAACTGACTGAGCCACCCAGGCACCCCCCTCCCCCACTTTGTAGACCAGTTTTCTGTCTTTTCACCTTACCTCTTTATGGCATTTCTGAGAAGATATAATCTGAAAACATTTCTAGGTAATTGTGTTAACACAATACGCTTAGTCTTACTTAGAGGTTTGTCAGAGGATTATTTTTATAGTAGAGTATTTGTTTCAGTATCTGGTTAATCATTTAACCTCCAGGTGCCAGCTTGTTTTGGAATGCAGCAGGCGATGATCAAGAGCCTGCATCTCAGCAGAGGCAAGATGATACCAAGATTTCCAGTGAGGACATGAATTTTTCTGTTGATATTAATAATGAAGTCACAAGTCCTCCAGGTAGCGCATCTTCATTAAAAGCAGTTGATATTCCCAGCTTTGAAGAAAGCAACATTGCTGTGGAAGAATTTAATCAACCACTTTCTGTATCCAAGTAAGGTGTCTTTGATTCAACACTCATCCTCCTTTTTTTCTTTTTAAATTCTAATATTCTTTTGGTGTTTTAACTCAGAAACTGTTTGTTTTGTAAATGGTATTTTCAGTAGTGTCTCTCCTGATACGGTTCTTATGTAACTGACAATTCTGACCCTTCTAGAACTGTTCCCAGATGTCAGTCATTGGATGTGTTACATTCTAGCTGAATCAGAACATATGAAGAAAATTTCAGACATACATATGCTTAAGCCTTACTGTAGAGATTCTGATAACTAGCCCCCAGATGGAGATGGGGCCCTAAATTTTGTAAATTTTTAAAGATTGTGCATATTGCAATTATATGTATATAAGAATTTATTTCTGAGATTTACTTCAAAGTAACCTGGTGAGAAAAAATAGCTGTGGGAGATGAAATGGCTAGGGGTGTAATTGGAGTAAGATTGATTGTAAGTACATAATTTTTTTAAAAAATTTATTCATTTATTTTAGAGAGAGAGTTGTGTGTGAGCGGGGCAGGAGATGGGGGGAGGCTTGGGGTAGAGAGAGAGAGAGAGAGAGAGAGGGAATCTCAAGCAGACTCCGTGGTGAATGTGGAGTCCTACATGGGGCTCTATTCTAGGACCCTGAGATCATGACCTGAGCTGAGATCAAGAGTTGGCTGCTCAACTGACTGAGCCACCCAGGTGCCCCCTGGGAGTAGGTAATTTTTAAAACTGTGTATAATGATTTGTTATACTATTCTCTCCTGTGTTTGAAAATTTTCATTAATTTTTTTTTTGTATTAAACAAGGATTTCAAAGTAATTTAGATCTTCAGGAAATTAGGAAAGAAATTCAAATATCTTTGAGCTTCTGATAAGTACTGCCACAGAACTAGGCCTTAGAGATTAAGCAGTAGGTTAGGTAAAGCTGCTAACTTCATGGAGTTTCCATGACTTGCAGAGACAAACAATGACCATAAAAGTAACAAGTAAGGGACTCCTGGGTGGCTCAATTGGTTAAGCAGCTGCCTTCGGCTCAGGTCATGATCCCAGGGTCCTGGGATCAAGTCCTGCATCGGGCTCCTTGCTCAGCAGGGAGCCTGCTTCTCCCTCTGCCTGCAGCTCCCCCTGCTTGTACTCTTGTTCACTCTCTCGTGCCCACGCTCTCTCTCTCTCTAACAAATAAATAAATAAAATCTTAAAAAAAAAAAAGTAACAAGTAATTTAATTTCATATAATCACAACTCCTGTGAAGAAAATAAACCGGGGTGATCAAGTAACTGGGATGGTGGCATGGGAGTGAGGGATATATTAAGTAGGGGAATGGTAAAGGAAGCCTTCCCTGAGCTGGTAACATTTGAGCAGTGACTAGAATGATAAAGAGCCAGCTCTGAGAATATCTGAAGAGTGTTCCTGGTAGAAGAAATGGCAAGTATAGACCCTGAGGGGTACAGGAACTTGACAGTTCAGGAAACAATTAGGAAAATCATTGTGGCTAGACACAGTGACAGGGAGGGATGGAAGGAGGGAGAGGGAAGAGGGGGAGGGGGTAGGGGGGTGAGAGAGAGAGAGAGAAAGTGCTCAAGAGAGCATGCTTATAGGAAATGGGGTCAGGGATATAGGCAGGAGACAAATTATGTGGGGGCTTTGTAGGATGTAGAAAGGAGCTTTGAATTTATTCTATGCTCATTAAATCCAGGGAGGATTTTAGACAAAAGAGTGGTATCTGATTTTTCATTTTTTAAATAGCTGTTCTGTGGCAAATGAACTGAAGGAGTTTAGAGTGGAAGTAGGGAAACTGGTTAGTATAGTAAAAGCCACCCCAAGTGAGATGAAGGAGTTTGGACTTGTAGAAGTGCTAGAAGGAATCAGGTGCAGAATAAATACTATAAATTTGAAGATAGAGGAATGATGTAGGTGTAAAACACCATATGTAACAGTTAAAAGAGGTGAATTTGGTGGTGGGGTGGCATGGGGCAGACAGCTGATTATTTTTTTTAAGTTATAAGCCTTGTGATAATATTTGACTTTTTTTTTTTTTTTTTGCTTGATACTTTCTAGGTACATTTTATTTTTATTTATTTTTAAATTTAAATTTTAGGTAGTTTTTTTTTTTAATTTATTTATTAGAGAGAGAGAGAAAAAGCACAAGCAGGGGGAGCAGCAGGCAGAGGGGGAAGCAGGCTCCCCACTGAGCAAGGAGCCCGATGTGGGATTTGATCCCAGGACCCTGGGATCATGACCTGAGCTGAAGGCAGACGCTTAACCAACTGAGCCACTCAGGCGTCCCTAAATTTAGGCAGTTAACATACAATCAGTATTGGTTTCTGGAGTAGAATTCAGTGATTCATCACTTACACACAACACCCAGTGCTCATCACAACAAGTGCCCTCCTTAATACCCATTACCCATCTAGCCCATCCCTCACCCACATCCCTCCATCAACCCTCACTTTGTTCTCTGTTGTTAAGAGTCTCTTACAGCTTATTTCCCTCTCTCTTTTTTTTTCTTTTCCCCCTTCCCATATATTCTTCTGTTTTCTTTCTTAAATTCCACATATGAGTGGTATTTGTCTTTCTCTAACTTATTTCACTTAACATAATACACTCTAGCTCCATCTATGTCGTCGCAAATGGCAAGATTTCATTCTTTTTGATGGCTGAGTAATATTCCTCTCTGTGTGTGTGTGTGTGTGTGTGTGTGTGTGTGTACACCACATCTTTGTCCATTCATCAGTCAATATCCATAGTTTGGCTATTGTTGATAATGGTGCTGTAAACACTGGGGTGCATGTACCCCTTCAAATCTGTATTTTTGTATCCTTTGGGTGAATACCTAGTATTGTAATTGCTCAATCATAGGGTAGTTCTATTTTTAACATTTTGAAGACCCTCCATACTGTTTTCCAGAGTGGGTGCACCAGTTTGCATTCCCACCAACAGTGCGAGAGGGTTCCTCTTTCTCCACATCCAACACCTGTTGTTTCAATTTTAGCCATTCTGACAGTTGTGAGGTGGTATCTCATCCTGGTTTTGATTTGTATTTCCCTGATGATGAGTATTATTGTTGAGCATCTTTTCATGTGTCTTTAGTCATCTGGATATCTTTTTTTTTTTTTTTAAGATTTTATTTATTTATTTGACAGAGACACAGCGAGAGAGGGAACACAAGCAGGGGGAGCAGGAGAGGGAGAAGCAGGCTTCCCGTGGAGCAGGGAGTCCAATGTGGGGCTCCATCCCAGGACCCTGGGATCATGATCTGAGCCGAAGGCAGACGCCTAACAACTGAGCCACCCAGGTGCCCCATCTGGATGTCTGTTTTGGAACAGTGTCTGTTCATGTCTTCTGCCCATTTCTTAACTGGGTTATTTGTTTTTTGGGTGTTGAGTTTGTTAAGTTCTTTGTAGATTTTGGATGTTAACCCTTTATTAGATATGTCATCTGCAAATATCTTCTCCCATTCCATAGGCTGCCTTTTAGTTTTATTGATTGTTTCCTTCACTGTGCAGAAACTTTTTATCTTGATGAAGTCCCAATAGTTTATTTTTGCTTTTGTTTCTCTTGCCTGTGGTGACATGTCTAGTAAGAAGTTGCTATGGCTGAGGTCAAAGAGGTTTCTGCCTGTGTTCTCCTCTAAGATTTTAATGGTTTCCTGTCCCACATTTAGGTCTTTCATCCATCTTGAATTTGTTTTTTTGTGTATGGTGTAAGGAAGTGGTCCAGTTTCATTCTTCTGCATGTTGCAATCCAGTTTTCCCAATACCATTTGTTGAAGAGACTGTCTTTTCTATCGGATAGTCTTTACTACTTTTTCAAAGATTAGTTGACCATATAGTTCTGGGTCCATTTCTGGGTTCTCTGTTCTGTTCCACTGATCTATGTGTCTCTTTTTGTGCCAGTACCATACTGTCCTGGTGACTATAGCTTTGTAATAGAGCTTGAAATCCGGAATCGTGATGCCTCCAGTTCTGTTTTTCTTTTTCAGAATTGCTTTGGCTGTTTGAGGTCTGTTGTGCTTCCATACAGATTTTAGGATTATTTGGTCTAGCTCTGTGAAAAATATTGGTGGTATTTTGATGGGGATTGCATTAAATGTGTAGATTGCTCTGGGTAGTATAGACATTTTAACAATGTTTGTTCTTCCAATCCATGAGCATGGAATGCTTTTCTATTTCTTTGTGTCCTCTAATATATGTCATTTTAAATTATTTTGATTACCATAATGATAAAAACAATAAACATGTTCCTCCAGAAAACTAGAAACATTTATCTCCTTCGCTCAGTATAGTTTATGTTTTAATCATATAATTAAATTCTCATAGTATGTACCACAGTGTATTAAAAAAGGTATGTAAATATGTCTCCCCCATTAAATTGAATTCCTATAGGACAGGGATCATACTCATTTCTGTATTTTTTTTTTTTAAGATTTTATTTATTTGAGAGAGAGAAAGTGAGAGAGCACTAGCAGAGGGGGAGGAGCAGAGGGAGAAGCAGACTCCCTGCTGAGCAGGGAGCCCGATACGGGGTTCGATCCCAGGACTCCCGAGATCATGACCTGAGCTAAAGGCAGACACTTAACCGACTGAGCCATCCAGGCACCTCGATTTCTGTATCTTTAGAACTTGACCCAGTGTATGGGTGTTACCTATTTCGTATGAGTTCAATGATAGGAAGAGCAATTTAAGGTGAGCCCCAGAATAAGTCCACATTTTATTTGGAATAATTAGAAACTGAGATAAAGGGTGCCTGGCTGGCTCAGTCGGAAGAGCATGTTACTCTTGATCTTTGGGTTGTGAATTTGAGCCCCATGTTGAGTGTAAAGATTACTTAAATAAAATTAAATTAAATTAAATAAATAACTTTAAAAATAACTGAGAACAAAGAGGAACTAACTATGGTTATCCTTATTTATCCTCCTTGACTTCTGTAAACTGTAGACTTCTTTCTAGAATTATGGGGGTTTCCCCCTGAAATAGTTTCTAAGTCAGAGCTTAAACATCTCCAATCCATTGTGGTTTTTAACTTGAGAAACCTATCTGAGTTAATTGGTAGAAGGTAGTTAATTGCTTTTTCAGGGTAGCTAATCAGCTCTGTTGATTCCAACACATAACTAGATGTAAATCTGATCTTCAGCATAATGTATTGATGTGGATTAAATACTGTCTTCATTGTTGTCTGTAGTGATTTTGGTGCTTCTTATAAGATTCTTCCCAGATATGTGGTCAGATTCATGCTGTGCTTCCCACTGCTAAGTGTTCATACATGGCACCTAGCCACCTGGGTTCCCTGTCCCCCTTGGATAGTCCTCCTGAATCTTTTTTCTGATGTTAAAGCAGTCTGTGAGGGATAAATTTATTTACCTCAAAGCATAATTGGTAACTGAAAACTTTTTCCCAGTGAAGAGCAGTGGTATGTGGTATTTATAGAGACTTTCATTTGAAAAAATCCTATTTTTCTTTAGAAGTCATACTTTGGACATACCTACTAATACTTGTCATATTAGAATCATCTTTTAAAATTTTGTTTTGGAGTGCCTGGCCGGCTCAGTCGGTAGAGCATGTGACTCTTGATCTCATGGCTGTAAGTTCAAGCTCCACATTGGGTGTAGAGATAACTTAATAATAAGATCTTTAAAAATATATATAAATAAAATTTTGTTTTAATCTTAAATCTTTTGAGGTTAGAATCTTTAATGTTTTGGTTCTTTTATTTTTCTTTTGTTTTTGCTTACTAGGTTAAACACCAAAACTGACATTTTAAAATTCTTGAAAATGCAGTATAGCTAAGTGATTATGATTAAGATGATGGGCTCTGATGCCAGACTGCCTGGGTTTGTTTTGTTTTTGTTTTTATTTTATTTTTTTTAAAGGTTTTATTTATTTATTTGACAGAGAGATAGTGAGAGCAGGAACACAGCAGGGGGAGTGGGAGAGGGAGAAGCAGGCTCCCTGCTCAGCTGGGATCCCCTGGCTGGGATCATGACCCGAGCTGAAGGCAGATGCTTAACAACTGAGCCACCCAGGCGCCCTGACTGCCTGGGTTTAATCAAGCACTGTGACCATAGGCAGATTTCATAATTTATGGATGACTTGGTTTTCTCATCTGTAAATGGAGACAATAAAAGCACCTATCTCAGGATTGTTGTAAGGGTTAATTAAATAAGTTAATATATGTAAAGCACTTAGTACCTAATTACTGTTATCATTTAGCTAAAGATGGAGTAAGGCAAACTCAGTAACTGACACAGATTCTCCCTTTTTTTCTTTTTTTTTTCAGACTTTCCTTAAAAACAAAGTGCTTTGCAAATGGTTGGATGATAAAAATCCTTCTCAGTACAAGTAATTTCCCAAAAAGCCATAACATCTCTATAAAGACTAGATTTCTGCTTCTCCATTTGAGAGTTTTGGTGTTTTCATTAAAGTGAAATTAGTTAACATGGTTGAAGATAAAGGTTCAATTTGATGTTTGGGGAACAAGGGGAAAGCAACAAGAGATGAAGAGAACTAAGAATTATGATCCACCCACTATGTGTGTCTGGTACTATGCTAAGCACTTTGTATCTCCGTTAATCCTGTCACAGTTTTTTCAACCCAGAGAAGTGGATATCATTTTTCCCTTTTCATGGATGAGGAAATCAAGGCCCAAGGAGATTAAAAAATTTGCCCAAAACATGATGAACACACAAATAACTCTATTATAAATGAGAATATATGTGATGTAAGAGATAAAGGGAAGTGCTAGTGGGGGTTAAAAGAAGTAAGAGAACATATCCAGTTAGGGTTTTAGAGGAAGCAGACTTTAAAAAAAAATTTTTTTTTAAGATTTTATTTATTTGTCAGAGAGAGAGAGAGAGTGCACAAGCAGGGGGAGCAGCAGGCAGAGGGAGAAGCAGATTCCCCACTAAGCAGGGAGCCCGATGGCAGGACTCGATCCCAGGACCCTGGGATCATGACTTGATCCAAAGGCAGATGCTCAACTGACTGAGCCACCCAGGAGTCCCAGGAAGCAGATTTTTAAAATGACCCTTGGAGGGGCACCTGGGTGGCTCAGTCGGTTGAGTGTCTGCCTTCAGCTCAGGTCATAATCTCAAGGTCCTGGGATCAAGCCCTGTGTGGAGCTCCCTGCTCAGCGGGGAGTCTGCTTCTCCCTCTCCCTCTCCTTCTGCCCCTCCCCTCACTGCTTGTGATTGCTCTCTCTCTCTCTCTCAGATAAATAAATCTTTAGAAATAAGATAAAATGACCCTTCGAGGGTGGATAGTTTGACAGGACTGTGCCCGTTTAGATGCATTAGAGCAGTAATCCTCAAGTCCATGGCATTTGAAAATACAGACAGATATCTGTGCCCTTTACAAGTTCAGCATCTCTGAAGGGTGAGGTCCAAACAGTTGTATTTTTTTTTTTAAAGATTTTATTTATTTATTTGAGAGAGAGAGAATGAGAGACAGAGAGCACGAGAGGGAAGAGGGCAGAGGGAGAAGCAGACCCCCCGCTGAGCAGGGAGCCCGATGCGGGACTCGATCCCGGGACTCCAGGATCATGACCTGAGCCAAAGGCAGTCGCTTAACCAACTGAGCCACCCAGGCGCCCCAAACAGTTGTATTTTTTAAAAAAAACTTTACAAGTGATATTGCTGTGCTGCCAAGTTTGAGAATTACTACATTGTATACTGAAAATATATGGGCTGAATTCAGAATATTATTAGTAATCTAGTTTGTTCAGAATATAAAGTAAAACAGGGGGCATTGTAAGAAATTGGCTGAAAAGCCAAATTGGCCACCAAATTTTGGAGAGCTTTGGTTGGCAGAATAAGGAATTGTGTTTGTTTTAATAAATCATTTACGGTTTTTGTTTGTTTTGTTGTTTTGGTAAAAAATACATAACATAAAATTTACCATCTTAATGATGTTTAAAGGTACAGTTTGGTAGTGTTACATATATTTACATTGTTGTAAAACAGATCTTCAGACCTTTTTAATCTTGTAAATCTGAAACTCTGTACCCATTAAAGAATAACTCCCTTTTCTCCTCCCCCCTCAGCCCCTGGTAATCATCATTCTACTTTCTGTTTCTCTGAATTTGACTACTTTAGATACTTCATATAAGTGGAATCATACAGTTGTAGGATGTGACAGGATTTCCTTACTTTCTAAAACTGAATATTATTCCATTGTATGTATATACCACATTTTGTTTATCCATTCATCCATCAATGAACATTTGGGTTACTTCTACCTGTTGGCTATTGTGAATAATGGTGCTGTGAATATGGATGTGTGAGAATCTCCTTGAGACCCTGCTTTCGGTCCTCTTGGATATATACCCAGAAGTGGGATTGCTGGATCACAGGGTAGTTGTACTTTTAACTTTTTGAGTAACCTCCATACTATTTTCCATAGTAGATTCAGTCATTTTATAGTCCCACCAACAGTAAAAGGGTTTTGTTTGCCAACACTTATTATTTTCTGGGGTTTTTTAAAGTAGCAGTTTTAACGGGTGTGAGGTGATGTAGCTCATTGTTTTTGATTTGCATTTTTCTCTCGTGTTACTGATGTTGAGCATTTGTTCATATACCTGTTGGCCATTTTGTATCATCTTTGGAAAGAAATGTCCTTTGCCTATTTTAATTAGGTATTTCAATTTTTTGTTGTTGAGTTGGAGTTCTTTATATATTTTAGATATTAACCCCTCATCAGATGCATAATTTGCAAATATTTCTTCCATTTAAGGTTTTTGTTTACTTTTTAAAATTAACATATAATGTATTATTTGTTTCGGGGTACAGGTCTGTGATTCATCAGTCTTACACAATTCATAGTGCTCACCATAGTACCTACCCTCCCCAATGTCCATCACCCAGCCACCCCATCCCTCCCACCCCCCTCCACTCCAGCAACCCTCAGTTTGTTTCCTGAGATTAAGAGTCTCTTATGGTTTGTCTCCCTCTCTGGTTTCGTCTTGTTTCATTTTTCCCTCCCTTCCTCTATGATCCTCCGTCTTGTTTCTTAAATTCCTCACATCAGTGAGATCATATGATACTTGTCTTTCTCTGACTGACTTATTTCACTTAGCATAATACCCTCTAGTTCCATCCATGTCCTTGCAAATGGCAAGATTTCATTTTTTTGATGGCTGCATAATATCCATTGTATATATATACCACATCTTTTTTTTTTTTTTAAGATTTTATTTATTTGACAGAGAGAGACACAGTGAGAGAGGGAACACAAGCAGGGGGAATGGGAGAGGGAAAAGCAGGCTTCCCACGGAGCAGGGAGCCCGATGCGGGTCTTGATCCCAGGACCCTGGGATCATGACCGGAGCCAAAGGCAGCCGCTTAACGACTGAGCCACCCGGGCACCCCAGTATACCACATCTTCTTTATCCATTCATCTGTTGATGGACATCTAGGCTCTTTCCATAGTTTGGCTATTGTGGACATTGCTGCTATAAACATTGGGGTGCACGTGCCCCTTCGGATCACTACATTTGTATCTTTGGGGTAAATACCCACCAGTGCAATTGCTGGGTCATAGGGTAGCTCTATTTTCAACTTTTTGGGGAACCTCCATACTGTTTTCCAGAGTGGCTGCACCAGCTTGCATTCCCACCAACAATGTAGGAGGGTTCCCCTCTCTCCTCATCCTTGCAACATCTGTCATTTCCTGACTTGTTAATTTTAGCCATTCTGACTGGCGTGAGGTGGTATCTCATTGAGGTTTTGATTTATATTTCCCTGATGCCGAGTGATGTTGAGCACATTTTCATGTGTCTGTTGGCCATTTGGATGTCTGCAGAAATATCTGTTCATGTCTTCTGCCCATTTCTTGATTGGATTATAAGTTCTTTATAGATTATCTGATATGTCGTTTGCAAATATCTTCTCCCATTCTGTCGGTTGTCTTTTGGTTTTGTTGACTGTTTCCTTTGCTTTGCAAAAGCTTTTTATCTTGATGAAGTCCCAATAGTTCATTTTTGCCCTTGCTGCCCTTGCCTTTGGCGATGTTTCTAGGAAGAAGCTGCTGTGGCTGGGGTCGAAGAGGTTGCTGCCTGTGTTCTCCTCAAGGATTTTGATGGATTCCTGTCTCACATTTAGGTCTTTCATCCATTTTGAGTCTATTTTTGTGTGTGGTGTAAGGAAATGGTCCAGTTTCATTCTTCTGCATGTGGCTGTCCAATTTTCTCAACACCATTTGTTGAAGAGACTGTCTTTTTTCCATTGGACATTCTTTCCTGCTTTGTCTCCACTTAAGGTTTTTAAACAGGTACTTTTTCTCTGTGTATAAGACACCTGGGTGGCTCAGTCGGTTAAGCGTCTGCCTTCAGCTCAGGTCATCGTCCCAGGGTCCTGGGATCGAGTCCCGCATTGGGCTCCCTGCTCCGCGGGAAGCATGCTTCTCCCTCTCCCACTCTCCCTGCTTCTGTTCCCTCACTCACTGTATCTCTCTCTGTCAAATAAATAAATAAAATCTTTAAAAAAAAAAAAAAAGATTTAATGTAACATTGTATGTCAGTTATACTCAAAAAATTTTTTTTCTTCAGATTTAATTCTTGGTATTTAATTAAGTATACCAAATTTGGATACTAAAGGAAATTATACAACATAATTTCACTGAAGTTCTTTTGAGTTTAGGATAAATTCACTGGGGTCTTTACTGGTTTAAGTGCAGTTTCCTCTTAAGGAGGGGATGGACTGGGTGACTTGGAGAGCTCCTTCCTGATTTTAAGAACAGTGTGTTTTTGTGTCTGAGGTACTAAATGGTGATTATAATAATCTCTATTTGTAAATGTTATTATTTGTTAAAATATTTGTGCATTATATTTTTGTTATTCCTTCTTCAGGGTCTCAGACTTTTTTTAACTTTTTTTTTTTTTTTAAGATTTTATGTATTTACTTGAGAGAGAAAGAGAGCGGGAGAGAGAGCACGAGCAGGGGGGAGAGGGAGAAGCAGGCTCCCCACCAAGCAGGGACCCCGATGCAGGGCTCGATCCCAGGATCCTGGGATCACAACCTGAGCCAAAGGCAGATGCCTAACCAACTGAGCCACCCAGGCACCCTGATCTCAGACTTCTTAATCAAATTTTATGAGAAAAAGAAACTAAATATAGAATTATATCTTGCTTTAAACATTTTTATTTTGAAATTTTAGATTTACAGAAAAGTTAGAAAAATAGTAGAGTTCACCTAGGTTTCCCTATTCTTAACAGCTTCTATAATCATAGTAAAATGATCAAAACCGGGAAATTAACATTGGTACAATACTATACTAAACTGCAAGTTCTAATTGTACCAGTTTTTCCAGTAATGTACTTTTCTGTTCCAGGAACCAATATAGGATTTCACATTGGTTTATTAGTTATGTCTCATTAGTCCAATCTGTGACAGATCCTCAGTCTTTTCTTGTCTTTCATGACTTTGACACTTTTTTTTTTTTTTAAAGATTTTATTTATTTTGACAGAGAGAGATACAGCGAGAGAGGGAACACAGCAGTGGGAGTGGGAGAGGGAGAAGCAGGCCTCCCGTGGAGCGGGGAGCCCGATGCGGGGCTCGATCCCAGGACCTGGAATCATGACCTGAGCTGAAGGCAGACGCTTAACGACTGAGCCACCCAGGCGCCCCTTTGACTTTGACACTTTTGATGAGTCAGTTATTTTGTAGAATGTTCTTAATTGGGTTTGTTTGATACTTTCTCATGATTAAACTGAAGTTTTGCATTTTTGGCAAGATTACTGCAAAGAGGTGTTTTGGCCCTGCCTTCTCAATGTGTCCTATCAGTGGATTACATGATGTCACATATGTTATTAACTTTGAACACTCAGTTAAGGTGACATCTGTTAGTTTTTATCACTATAAAGTTAAAATTTTTCCCTTTGTAGTTAATAAATACCTTGAGGCAGATACTTTGAGACTGTAAATATTCTCTTCTTGAGCTTTCTCCCTCTGATTTTATCATCCATCTATAGATAAACCTATCGTGATGATTACCATAGTATTTGAGTATTGATGATTTTGTATTTTCCTCATTCCTTCTGTATTTGTAAGTTAGATTTCTTCTGTAAGGAAAAGCTGTTTTCCTTCTTCTCTGCTTATGTATTCATTTATTTATGTCAGTGTAGACTCCTGAACATTTCTTTTATTCTATGAGTTATAGTTCAAACTATTACTTATTTTATTTGCTTAAATTGTTCCAGCTTTGGCCTTGGGGAGCTCATTTAGATTGGCTTCTGTTTCCTTTGGAAAAGCCCTCATCCTTTTTCAAGCATGTTCTTATTTTTTGGCACCACAAGATGTTCCAGGCTCATCTTGTATTTTCCCTGCCCCAACTCTGGAATCATCTACAGAAACCAGGAGCAGTTGTATCAGAACATATTTAGAAGCCAAGATCTGAGCAGTATGTATATCATTGCTACTTTGTATCTGTGCTTCTAGGCCCTCTTAGCTAGGACACACACACACTCTTATTTATTTCTACATGTATCTATCTATATTTGAAAATCCTTGACCTCATTCCATTCCTCTGACTACCATTCAACACATCCCTTTTTCTTATTTATACCTTCTTTCCCCAATAGTGAGAAACCTGGCTTTCATGTACACTATAGTTACTTATTTGTTCAATTCTAGTGTACACATAAAGTAATTTCAGAATTGCTTAGAATTCTGAAATGGATTTACTAGAGTATGTATATTTGTTTATAATTCTTTTACCTTTAGCCTTACAGCATCCAATGAAAATACCTTTTTCCATAGTTATTTAGGTAGGCTATTTTCTTTTGTGTTTCCTTATGTGGTTATGTTATTTGTTTGTAATACCATTAGGTGGATTTGTTACTGCTTGTATTCCACTTGAGGGTCGCTCCGTATTCTGGTTGATTTTATTTGTTCTTTAGGTATCTGAAACATTACTGTGGTTTTAACAGACCAAATCAGATAAAAAGGCTATATACTCAAAGAAAAGTTGCTCCATTCTCATTTCTGCCACCCTATTCCCAAATCCCCCTTTTTCCTATCCCTTTTCCCACCCGTCTCCTTCAGATAACCAATCTCTTCAGTTACTTTATTACCTTTCTTGTATTTCCTTTGCACAAATGAGCAAATGTGTCTGTATTTTCTTATGATACTCGTTTCTTTCTTTCTTTTTTTTTTTTTTAAAGATTTTATTTATTTATTTGACAGAGACACAGTGAGAGAGGGAACACAGGCGGCGGGGGGGGGGGGGGGGAGTGGGAGAGGGAGAAGCAGGCTCCCCATTTAGCAGGGAGCCCGATGTGAGGCTCAATCCCAGGACCCTGGGATCATGACCTGAGCCGAAGGCAGACGCTTAACAACTGAACCACCCAGGTGCCCTGATTATTGGTTTTATATGAAGTGTAGAAAGGTAGCATGCCATAGGTATTTTCTGAACTTTTCTCTTTTCCCTTAACAGTATGTACTGGAAATTACTCCAAATCAGTCCTAGAGATCTTTCTTTATATGGCTATATAATACTACACTATGCAGATGTGCCATATTTTAATAAACACTCTCCTACTTACGAGTATTTAGACTATTTCCAGGGGCGCCTGGGTAGCTCAGTCAGTTAAGCATCTGCCTTCGGCTCAGGTCATGATCCCAGGGTCCCGGATCCTGGGATCGAGCCCCGCTTCTCCCTCTCCCTCTGCGTCTCCCCATTGTTTGTGCTTTCTCTCTCTCTCAAATAAATAAATAAAATCTTAAATTAAAAAAAAAATAGACTGTTCCCAGTATTTTTCAATTACAAGCATTGCTACAGTGATTACCTGGTGGCATGTATGTTTTTTAATTGTTTTAGAAGTGGGATTTTTGCATCCAAAGTTAAGTGCATATGTAATTTTGTTAAGTATTACCAAGTTTCCCTGCAGAAGGTTATACCAGTTTGCCGTCTCAGCAGCAATGAATGAGATTACCTGTTTTCCCACAGCTGTGCCAACAAAATATGTTGCCATATTTAAAAAATTTTTTACCAGTCTAATAGGTGATAAATGGTATTGGTGGTGTTTTAATTCTCATTTTAAAAATTATGCATGGGTTGGATCACTTCATGTTGAGAGTTATTTCCATATTTTTGTGAATTGTCAGTTTATGTCTCTCACCATTTTTCTGCTAGAGTTTTAGGTCCTTTGTCCTCCAATTTTTAAGTGTTCTTATATACTAGAGATGTTAGCTCTTTGTAGTATATGTTGTGAATATTTTCCAGTTTGTCAGTTGTTTTTTGACTTTGATGTTTTTTGCCATGTAAAAATTTTTATGTGGTCAAATTTATTGATTTTTTTCTTAGAATTATATCCTAGGGTGCCTGGGTGGCTCAGTTGGTTAAGCGACTGCCTTCGGCTCAGGTCATGATCCTGGAGTCCCGGGATTGAGTCCCGCATTGGGCTCCCTGCTCAGCGGGGAGTCTGCTTCTCCCTCTGACCCTCCTCCCTCTCATGCTCTCTGTCTCTCATTCTCTCTCTCGCAAATAAATAAAATCTTAAAAAAAAAAAAAAAAAGAATTATATCCTAACTGGTATTTTACAAATATTCATTTCAGCTAATATTTACTGAGCTTATCATATACCCAGTGAGTACTGGGTACTTCATATCAAGTTAAAATTAAGCATTTTGGGGGGCACATGGGTGGCTCAAGTTGGTTAAGCATCTGACTCTTGATTTCAGCTCAGGTCTTGATCTCAGGGTTGTGAGATCGAGCACCACATCAGTTTCCACACTGGGGATGGAGCCTACTTAAGATTCTGTCTCTGTCCCTGCCCCCCCTCTAAAAAAATATTAAGCAATATAGGAAAAATTGGAAATAAGCTGAGTTTTAAAGAAGAGATGTATGGTTAGAAAAATTATACCTATAAAATGAAATACGGCATGCCTGGGTAGCTCAGTTGGTTAAGCGCCTGCCTTCGGCTCAGGTCACGATCCCAGGGTTCTAGGATCGAGCCCCGTGTGGGGGTCCCTGCTCTGCAGGAAGCCTGCTTCTCCCTCTCCCGCTCCCCCTGCTTGTGTTCCTTCTCTGGCTGTCTCTCTCTGTCAAATAAATAAAAATCTTTTTTAAAAAATGAAATACTATGTGACAATTAAAACTTGTTTTTAAGCATATTTAGTGAAATGAAAAGATACTCATGATATATAATGTTAGGTTTTAAAAAGCAGTCTCCAAAACTACCTTTGGTATGGTATAGTTTTTCAGAGAAAATACTACCTGTAAAGAAAAGTATAGATGAAAGTACTCTAAAATGTTAATAGTGGTTTTCTGTAGGTATTAAACTATGTACGAGGGGCGCCTGGATGGCTCAGTTGGGTAAGCGTCTGCCTTCAGCTCAGGTCATGATCTCAAGGTCCTGGGATTGAGCCCCATGTTGGGCTCCCTGCTTAGGGGGGAGTCTGCTTCTCTCTCTCCCTCTCTCCTAACCCCATTCTTGCCATCTCTCTCTCTCAAATAAATAAAATCTTAAAAAAACAACAACTGAGTTTTATTTTTTTCATATTTGGTATAATTTTGAGCAGTTAGCTAACCTCTCTGTGCCTCAATTTCCTCATCTGTCAAATAGGCATAATATGTAGTATCTATCTTACAAGTCTTTTTGGTAAGGATTTTTTAAGAGGATACACTTAAATAATGCCTGCCCTGTAATAAGCTTTCTGCTAGCTAATATTTATTATTACCTTTCTCTATAATAGCCACATTATTGTTCTTGTAAGAAATGTTTTTTACTATTGCTTTCCGTAGTAAATTTAAAAATATGTATTTATATGCTAAGTTTTGAAAGTAATAAATGCTCATTGTATAGAATTTGGAAAATATGTAAGAGCATAAAGAAGGAAAGAAATACTACCAAATATGTAATGTGATTATAAATGGCACCTTATGAACTCTTACTTGCCAGGGATCTTTTTTTTTCTTTTTTAAGATTTTATTTATTTGACAGAGAGAGCAAGCATGAGAGTACAAGCAAGGGGAGCCACAGGCAGAGGGAGAGGGAGAAGCAGGCTCCCCACTGAGCAGAGAGCCTAATGCGGGGCTCGGTCCCAGGACTCGGGGATCATGACTGGAGCCGAAGGCAGACGTTTAACCAGCTGAGTTACCCAGGCACCCCTTGCCAGGGATCTTAACTATATTTCAAAACTTAAAGTAAACAAATAATATATTTAAAATTTTTAGATACTTGCATCAAGTTCGGGAGAAATCAACAGGTTGTTTGCCAGCTTTCAAAAAAAAAGTTGTCTGGGGCACCTGGGTGGCTCCCTGCTGAGCACTCTCTCCTCCCAGCTTGTGCTCTCTGTCCGTATCTCTGTCTCTCTCTCAAATAAATAAATAAAAATCTTAAAAAAAAAAAAAAAAGTCTGACTATAAATAACATGACTTAAAAAGGTGTTATGATCTGGTTTATGTACAGCCTATCAGGATGAGAGCTGAAAATACAAACCAGAATGCTGTTTGAGTCTTATCCCTTTATTTCCAAGTTACGGCACTTTAAATATATGTTAAAGGTATATTGATAACTGACACATTATTTATATCCTTTCAAGCAGCTCTTCTCCAATGGTGAGAGAAAAACCTGATGTGCCTGTGTTCTTTCCGAAATCCGAGCTGGCAGAAAATGTAAGCATGTGCTTACAGAGTGGACCAACAGAGGGTGCCAGTAACAACTCTGTAACATCAGGGGAACCAAAAATTGAGCAAGTAATGCAACCCTTGCCTAATCAACCATCAGATAATCAGAAAATATACCAGGATTTATTGGTAAGAAAATGTAATACATTTCATCTTTTCTGAGATGATTATTTAGGGTAGACTAGTTAAGGCTCTCCTATCTTTAAACTGATTGGGACCTTGATATAAAAAGATTTTCCCCAAATTAATGACACATAATTTATTTCTTTTAGCTTTTCATGATTATGATAACCTAAATTCAGTAATTTTGTATAAACATGCCAGTCATCAGATACTTAGATAGCCAGGGGAAAATCTTAAAAACAAAACAAAACAAAAAGTAAAGTAAGTACCAGAAAAAATAAGGAACAGTTTGCAGAAGTTTGAAAATTGTAAAGTAGGAGAATATCTATGGTAATATTGCATTCAGGTAAGCAGATTTTTACTGAATACTTAGCTTAGTCTAAGAAAGTGAACTAAGTAAAGGGGCACCTGGGTGGCTTAGTCCATTAAGCATCCAACTCTTGATTTCAGCTCAGATCTTGATCTCATGGGTCATGAGATCGAGCCTTGCAGGGGGCTCTGCACTCAGCCGGGAGTCTGCTTGAGGATTCTCTCCCTCTGCCTTCCCCTTAACCCCCTCCGCCCATCTCACTCTGTCTCTCAAAAAAATAAATCTTAAAAAACACAGTGAACTAAGTGAATAATGTAAAGATAAATATGATAGTCTCTGCTCTCGAGAACCTAGGGGAAATAGCACATGGATACCAGTAGCAAACAATTATAGGATAGGCTGAGAAGTGCTGTAAGCAAAGGCAGCATGGAATAAAAAGGGATAATTCTGGTTGGAGGAAATAGTCATCTAGTCATCTTGGAAAAATTAGAATGTAAACTAAGACTTGAAGTTGAATGACCCTGTCACTTCCATCCAAACTGTAGACTTTGGAACATCTGAATTCTCCATACTTCATAGCGCCCTAAGTATTCATCAGTGAACACATAATTGATATTTGCCTGCTGGGTCCTATACTTGTGCTAATAGCTATGTGCTCAGGGAATGAAATAGGCTCTAATGTTAGGAAGGCAGAGGTAGTATCACGGGTCGTTCTCATTCAGAGGGAGAAAAGAGAGGAGTCAAATTCTGAAAGTAACAAAGATCTAATTTATAACTCTGAAACATTACCATTTTTCAAATGAAAGCATGATTTAAAACTTTTGTTTATAGTTACTATAAACCCTTGAAAACAAATTGAAATATTACTCAAATGATTTTAAATCTGTTAGTTTTAAAATGAACAAGTTCTGAACACTCTAAATTTCCTCTAGGGTCTGATGAAATCATTCGTTGAGATGAGCTTCCTTTATAAAAGCCCCATAATATAAAAAACTTCCAAATATACCTGATTCTTTGTAGAATTTGGCTAGATATTATTTTGCTTTTCCCCGGCCTTACTTAAGCTGCTATTTACATTTTTGTTTCCTAAGATTGTTAATAGTGGTTTTTCAAATATATCTTTTTTCTTTTCATCAGAGTCAAGTGAACCACCTACTGAATAACTCCTCCAAAGAAAATGAGCAGCCATCTACCAAAGCAGTAATTATCAGCCACGAATGCACCAGAACACAAAATGTTTACCATAGAAAGAAAAAAAAAAGTGATTCAGGTCTGGTAGACAAAGATTGTGTACTTAATGCAACTCTTAAACAACTCAGAAGCCTTGGAGTAAAAATTGACTCTCCCACTAAAGTGAATAAAAATGCACATAAAGTGGATCACGCCAGGTAACTTGCAAATTTGTTTCATTTATTTACTGATTTCCAAATGTTTATTTAAATTCTAGTTAATTAACATACAGTGCAATATTGGTTTCTGGACTAGAATTCAGTGATTATCACTTACAAACAATACCTAGTGCTCATCATAACAAATGCCCTCCTTAATACCCATCACTCATTTAGTGCATTTCCCACCCACCTCCCTCCATCAACCCTGTTTCTTCTCTATCTTTAAGAGTCTCTTATGGTTTGTTTCCCTTTTTTCTTTTTCCCCCTATGTTTGTTTATTTCTTAAATTCCACATGTGAGTGAAATCATACGATATTTGTCTTTCTCTATCTGACTTATTTCACTTAGGATAATACATTCTAGCTCCATCCACATCGTTGCAAATGGCAAGATTTCATTCTTTTTGATGGCTGAGTAATGTTCCACTTTATATATATACCACATCATTTTTTACATTCATCGGTCAGTGAACCTTTGGGCTCCATCGTTTGGCTATTGTTGATAATGCTGCTATAAACATCAGGGTGCATGTACCCCTTTGAATCTGTATTTTTGTATCTGTTAGGTAGATAACTAGTAGTGCAGTTACTGGATCGTAGAGTAGTTCTATTTTTAACGTTTTGAGGAACCTCCATACTGTTCTCCAGAGGGGCTGCACCAGTGCTACACCAGTTTGCATTCCCACCAACACTATACCTGTTGTTTCTTGTGTTGTTAATTTTAGCCATTCTGACAGGTGTGAGGTGGTATCTCATCCTGGTTTTGATTTGTATTTCCCTGATGAGTATTATTGTTGAGCAACTTTTCATGTGTCTTTAGCCATCTAGATGTCTTTTTTGGAACAGTGTCTGTTCATGTCTTCTGCCCATTTCTTAACTGGGTTATTTGTTTTTTGGGTGTTGAGTTTGATAAGTTCTTTGTAGATTTTGGATGCTAACCCTTTATCAGATATGTCATCTGCAAATATCTTCTCCCATTCCGTAGGGGGCCTTTTAGTTTTGTTAATTGTTTCCTTCACTGTGCAGAAGCTTTTTATCTTGATGAAGTCCCAATAGTTCATTTTTGCTTTTGTTTCCCTTGCCTGTGGTGACATGTCTAGTAAGAAGTTGCTATGGCTGAGGTCAAAGAGGTTTCTGACTGTGTTCTCCTCTAGAATTTCAATGGTTTCCTGTCCCACATTTAGGTCTTTCATCCATCTTGAATTTATTTTTTTGTGTATGGTGTAAGAAGGTGGTCCAATTTCATTCTTCTACATGTTGCTATCCAGTTTTCCTAACACCTTTTGTTGAAGAGACTGTCTTTTCCATCAGATAGTCTTTCCTGTTTTGTCAAGGATTTGATGCATCATATAGTTTTGTAAAACTTGTTTTAAAAGATGAAAAAATTTTTGGGGGACACCTGGGTGGCTCAGTCTGTTAAGCATCTCTTTTTGGCTCAGGTCATGATCTCAGGGTAAGATTGAGTCCCGCATCAGGCTCCTTGCTTAGGGAGCCTGCTTCTCCCCCTGCTTGTGCATGCTCTCTCTCTTTCTCACTCTGACAAATAAATACATTTTTTAAAAAAGATGAAAAAAATTTAGATGTATTGCAGCAATCTTATGAGAAAAAGGTATAAGCTTGCCACTCAATTCAGTTGATTCATCATTTATTCAGGGCCTACTATGTGTGTGATAACAAAGAAACCATCTCTACCCTACAGTAGAAGAGTGGGTTTTACATACATAAGAGAGAGATACTGTGGGGTGTCTCCTGGGTGAAGATGCCAACAAAATGCTCTGGGAGTCTTGGAGAAAGAAATGGACTCTTACTCATTTCTGGTGGTTGGAAGGTCTTCCTGGAGGTGGCAGGGTCTGTGTCAGCTACTGGATATTCAGTTACGCAGTTGTGCCATCTAAAAGGCAAAAACATTCCTTTCCTTAGGAATGTGTTTTGAACAGTATAGTCCTACAAAGCTGACTTATTGCTTACCAATTACAATTGGCCATTTTCTTCTGTTCAGATTCCTCTTCATCAAAGATGATTTAGCACATACTTGTTTTTAAAATCTGCGAATTATATTATTAAGTTTAGTATGTTTTCTGTTAATTATTTTTATTGTTTTCTAGTTGTAAAAGTAATACGGTCTCATGATTTAAGAAAGTATTAAATAGCGCACAAGAATATCAGGTAAAATGTAAAAGCTCCAACTCCCCAAATTCCTCAATCTGACCTCCCCCAAGGTTACTTCTCTTAACTGTTTCTTTTGTATTCTGTGGAAATGTTCCATGCGTGTTCAAGTGTATGTGGGTTTGAAGAGTATTGCAGTTTATTTCTGTTTTCTTTTGTTTGCTTAAAATTATGTATTTTCTTTATAGGTATATGCAGTTCTTTTGCATGCATTTAAACAGCTGCATAATATTCTGTTGTACCCATATACTATAAGATCGTGAACCTGTCCTCTGTTAATGGACTTTTAGGCTGAATCTCTTACTTCTTATTTCAAACAATGCTAAGTAAACATAATTCTATAGGAATTTGTACAAGTATATTTGTTGAATAAACTCTTAGAAGTAGGCAGGATCAAAGGATATGTGCATTTCAAGTTTTGGTAGTTGCTGCCATTGCCCACCAAAATAGTTGCATCAATTCACATTTCCTACCAACAGTGTAAGAGAGTAAGGCTAGCATTTTTTAAGGTTTTATCTCAATACTGTGAGATGGCGGCTACATAATGTATGTTGGAATATACAAATCACCCTGCTATCTGTGTGGAACAATGTATTTTGGTGTGGTGCCTTTGGCGGGGGCAGGGGGAGGATTTTAAGTAATTGTTTCTTCAGAGTGGTTACCCAGTTTTAATGTCTTTATAATGACACATTGGAAGTAATAAATTTCCAGTATGTAATGAACTGATTGGTATTTTAGATGCTTTAGAAAAATGAAATGGGAAGTAAGAGTTTTTTTGATTTATCAGTGTGGGGTAGTCATTGTTTTAATCAGGATTATTCTGTTCTTTATTTAAATAATAATTTACATTATAAATTTATACTATGAAAAGTATACATGCTCAAGGTTGGTGTTTTAGAAAATGAAGAAGATGTCATTGAACTTATAACATCTGAAGAAAATAAGCTTTTTAAGAAACAGTTGCAGTTTTACTATATATACAATTTTAAAAATGTTTTTTTTAAGCATTTTAATATTGTGGTCTTTATCCATTTTTAAAATTTGATTATGTGAGTTGAAAAACTCATGGATATACATTCAGAGATAGGATTTTCACTTCATAAAGATCATTTTCTCAAGGAAGTGAAAGCCAATATGAA
This sequence comes from Mirounga leonina, assembly GCF_011800145.1. NCBI lineage: Eukaryota > Metazoa > Chordata > Mammalia > Carnivora > Phocidae > Mirounga > Mirounga leonina. The sequence continues at coordinate 57,409,754 of NW_023270447.1, forward strand.
AAAAATTGTTTTCAGTTCAAAGCAATATGTTAAATTAAGTATTTCCATAGAGGCTGGCAAAAACCTAACAGTAACATAGCTATATCTTCATATGAAAAAAAATTTTTTTTAAGTCATATTATACGGTATAAGTTGTTGTATAAAATATTGTAGAGCTTTGGAAATAGAGTTTGCTATTTGTTTTGTTTTCATTCTCAAGGTAATATAAACTTTGTAAAATATAGGAAAAAACTGTATCCATACCAAACTCATTTATTATTAAAGCTTTACTTTTGTTTTTCCTCTTATTCTTTTTCTAAAATTATTTTATTTTTAGATTTTATTTATTTATTTTAAAGATTTTATTTATTCATAAGAGACAGAGACAGAGAGAGGCAGAGGGAGAAGCAGGCTCCCTGCTGAGCAGGGAGCCCGATGTGGGACTCGATCCCAGGACCCTGGGATCATGACCTGAGCCGAAGGCAGACGCTTAACCATCTGAGCCACCCAGGCGCCCTAAATTTTATTTTTATTTATTAGAGAGAGAGAGAGCATGAGCAGGGGGAGGGGCAGAGGGAGAAGTAGACTCCCCCCTGAGCAGGGAGCCCGATGCAGGGCTCGATCCCAGGACTCTGGGATCATGACCTGAGCCAGAGTCAGATGCTTAACATTTTTCTTTGCTGTGCAAAAGCTTTTTATCTTGATGAGGTCCCAGTAGTTCATTTTTGCCTTTGTTTCCCTTGCCTTTGGAGATGTGTCTAGCAAGAAATTGCTGTGGCCAAGGTCAAAGAGGTTGCTGCCTGTGTTCTCCTCTAGGATTTTGATGGATTCCTGTCTCACACGTAGGTCTTTCATCCATTTTGAATTTCTTTTTGTGTATGGTGTAAGAAAGTGGTCCAGTTTCATTCTTCTGCATGTTGCAGTACAGTTTTCCCAACACCATTTGTTGAAGAGACTGTCTTTTCCATCGGATAGTCTTCACTACTTTTTCAAGGATTAGTTGACCATATAGTTGTGGGTCCATTTCTGGGTTCTCTATTCTGTTCCATTGATCTCTGTGTCTCTTTTTTGTGCCAGTACCATACTGTCTTGATGATGACAGCTTTGTAATAGAGCTTGAAGTCCAGAATTGTGATGCCACCAGCTTTGCTTTTCTTTTTCAGAATTGCTTTGGCTCTTCTGGGTCTGTTGTGATTCCATTACAGATTTTAGGATTATTTGTTCCAGCTCTCTGAAAAACGTTGATGGTATTTTGATAGGGATTGCATTGAATATGTAGATTGCTCTAGGTAGCCTAGACATTTTAATGATATTTATTCTTCCAATCCATGAGCATGGAACGTTTTCCCATTTCATTTTGTCTTCCTCAGTTTCTTTCCTGAGTGTTCTAGTACAGATCCTTCGCCTCTTTGGTTAGGTTTATTCCTAGGTATCTTATGGTTTTGGGCAATTGTAAATGGGATCAATTCCTTAATTTCTCTTTCTTCTGTCTCACTGTTGGTGTATAGAAATGCAACTGATTTCTGTGCATTGATTTTATATCCTGCCACTTTGCCGAATTCCTGTATGAGTTCTAGGAATTTTGGGGTGGAGTTTTGGGTTTTCCACATAGAGTATCATGTCATCTGCAAAGAGTGAGAGTTTGACTTCTTTGCTGATTCGGATGTCTTTTGTTTCTTTTTGTTGTCTGATTGCTGACGCTAGGACTTCTAGTACTATGTTGAACAGCAGTGGTGATAGTGGGCATCCCTGCAATGTTCCTGATCTTAGGGGGAAAACTCTGTTTTGCCCCATTGAGAATGATATTCACTGTGGACTTTTCATAGATGGCTTTTATGATACTGAGGTATGTTCCCTCTATCCCTACACTGTGAAGAGTTTTAATCAAGAAAGGATGCTGTACTTAGTCAAATGCTTTTTCTGCATCTGTTGGAAGGATCATAGGGTTCTTGTCCTTTTATTTATGTGTATTGTATCACATTGATTGATTTGCAGATGTTGAACCACCCTTGCAACCCAGGAATAAATCCCACTTGGTTGTGAATAATCCTTTTAATGTACTGTTGGATCCTATTGGCTAGTATTTTGGTGAGAATTTTTGCATCCATGTTCATCAGGGATATTGGTCTGTCATACTCCTTTTTGGTAAGCTCTTTGTCTGGTTTTGGGATCAAGGTAATGCCTCATAGAAAGAGTTTGAAAGTTTTCCTTTCATTTCTATTTTTTGAAAGAGCTTCAGAAGAATAAGTATTAATTCTTTTTTAAATGTTTGATAGAATTCCCCTTGGAAGCCATCCAGCCCTGGGCTCTTATTTGTTGGGAGATTTTTGATTACTGCTTCAGTTTCCTTGCTGATTATGGGTCTGTTCAGGTTTTCTGTTTCTTCCTGTTTCAGTTTTGGGAGTTTATACATCTCTAGGAATGCATCCATTTCTTCCAGATTGCTTAATTTGTTGGCATATAGCTGCTCATCATATGTTCTTATAATTGTATTTCTTTGGTGTTGGTTGTGATCTTGCCCCTTTCATTCATGATTTTATTTATTTGGGTCATTTCTCTTTTCTTTTTAATTAAGTCTGGCCAGGGGTTTGTCGATCTTATTAATTCTTTGAAAGAACCAGCTCCTAGTTTCCTTGATCTGTTCTACTGTTCTTTTGGTTTCTGTTTCATTGATTTCTGCTCTAATCTTTATTAATTCTCTTCTCCTACGGGGTTTAGGCTTTATTTGCTGTTCTTTCTCCAGCTCTTTTAGGTGGAAGGTTAGGTTGTGTGTTTGAGACCTTTCTTGTTTCTTGAGAAAAGTTTTTATTGTTACATACTTCCCTCCTAGGACCACCTTTGCTGCATCCCAAAGGTTTTGAACAGTTGTATTTTCATTTTCATTTGTTTCCATGACTTTAAAAAAAAAAATTCTTCTTTAATTTCCTGGTTGACCCATTCTTTAGTAGGATGCTCTTTAGCCTCCATGTATTTGAGTTCTTTCCAAATTTCCTCTTGTGATTGAGTTCCAGTTTCAAGGCACTGTGGTCTGAAAATATGCAGGGAATGATCCCAATCTTTTGGTACCGGTTGAGACCTGATGTGACCCAGTATATCATCTGTTCTGGAGAATGGTCCATGTGCACTCGAGAAGAATGTGTATTCTGTTACTTTAGGATGGAATATACTCTGAGCATATCTGTGAAGTCCATCTGGTCCAGTGTGTCATTCAAAGCCCTTGTTTCCATGTTGATATTCTGCTTAGATGATCTGTCCATTGCTGTGAGTGAGGTGTTAAAGTCCCCTACTATTTCTTATTGTATTATTATCAATGTGTTTCTTTAATTTTGTTAATTGGTTTATATAATCAGCTGCTCCCATGTTAGGGGCATAAATTTTTACAATTGTTAGATCTTCCTGTTGGATAGACCCTTTAATTATGATATAGTGTCCTTCCTCATCTCTTACTACAGTCTTTGGTTTAAGATCTAATTTGTCTGATATAAGGATTGCTACCCCAGCTTTCTTTTGATAAATTAGCATGATAAATGCATGATAATTAGCATGATAAATGGTTTTCCACCCCCTCACTTTCAATCTGGAGGTGTCTTTGGGTCTAAAATGAGTCTCTTGCTGACAGACAGCATATCGATGGGTCTTGCTCTTTTATCCAATCCAATACCCTGTGTCTTTTTGATTGGGGCAATTAGCCCATTTATATTCAGAATAACTATCGAAGGATAGGAATTTAGTGCCATTGTATTTATTACCTGTAAAGTCACTGTTTCTATATATTGTCTCTGTTCCTTTCTGGTCTGTGTTACTTTTGGGCTGTCTCTTCGCTTAAAGGATCCCCTTTAATATTTCTTGCAAGGCTGGTTTAGTGATCACAAATTCTTTTAGTTTCTGTTTGTCCTGGAGGCTTTTTATCTCTCCTCCTATTTTGAATGACATCCTTCCTGGATAAAGTATTCTTGGCTGCATATTTTCTCATTTAGCACCCTGAATATATCATGTCAATCCTTTCTGGCCTGGCAGGTCTCCGTGGATAGGCCTACTGCCAGTCTAATGTTTCTACCTTTGTAGGTTAGAGACCTCTTGTCCTGAGCTGCTTTCCGGATTTTCTCTTTGTCTCTGAGATTTGCAAGTTTCACTATTATATGTCAAGGTGTTGACTCTTTTTATTGATTTGAGGGTGTTCTCTGTGCCTCCTGAACTTGAATGCCTGTTTCCTTCCCCAGATTAGGGAAGTTCTCGGCTATAATTTGCTCCAATATACCTTCTGCCCCTCTCTCTCTTTCCTCTTCTTTTGGCATTCCAATTGTTATAATATTGTTTTGCTTTATGGTATCACTTATCTCTTGAATTCTCCCCTCATGATCCAGTAGTTGTTTCTCTCTCTTTTTCTCAGCTTCTTTATTCTCCATCATTTTGTCTTCTGTATCACTAATTCTCTCTTCTTCCTCATTTATCCTAGCAGTTAGAGCCTCCATTTTTTATTGCATCTCATTAATAGCCTTTTTAATTTCGACTTGATTAGATTTTTAGTTCTTTTATTTTTCCAGAAAGGGATTCTGTAGTGTCTTCTATGCTTTTTTTGAGCCCAACTAGTGTCATCCTGAGACCATGCTGTCTCACCTAGGATTCCGCCCCGTTTACCCACCTGAGCACTTTTCAGGCCCCAATGTCCATCACCGGAGCAGACTTCTGAAAGTTCTGATTTTGTGCTCTCACTTGCTGGTAGCCGGCTGACAGAGGCCCCCTCCCCTCTGCGGTTTATCCTCCCATATGTCACCTCGGATTCACTTCTCTGCACCTCCTACCTTGCAGAAAGTGGTCACTTTTCTATTTGTAGAAAATAGAGTTGCAGTTATTCTTTTCTTCAATCTCCAGTTGAATTGCACGTGATTTGATGGCTATCTAGCTAAATTCCTGGGAGCAGATGAAACTAAGTTCTCCTACTCCTCCACCATCTTGGACTATCGCCTATGCAGTATTTTTCATTTAATCCTTAACAGTAATCTGTGTGGTAGACACTATTACTCCTGTTTTATAGATAAGGAAATTAAGTATCAATTTGCTTAAGGCCCCATACCTATGATTTTAAACCTACTCTTCTCTAACTCCAAACTCCAAAGTTGTTTTGTTTTGTTACTGTTTTGCTCTATTGCTTACTGCTTATTTAATTTTTTTGGTGGGGTCTCATGGTGGTACATGGTTTGCTGCTTTGTGTTTTGACCATGCTGTGTCTACCAAAAAAACCCCAAAATTTTTTTTGGCTTTACATTAGGAAATAATGTTTCCAAATTGTTGTAACCCTTTCTAAGCATCATATTTAATAGGGATATAATAATCCATTAAATGAGACATAGCATTTGTTTACCTTACCCTTCTCTTCTTGTCAGAACTGAAAAGAACTTGTGAAGTTAGTTTCAATTTCTTAAATTACTTTTTTATTTTTATTTTTTAAAGATTTTCATTTTTAAATAATCTCAACACCTAACATGGAGCTTGAACTTACAACCCTGAGATCAAGAGTCACATGCTCTACTGTCTGAGCCAACCAGGCACCCCAGTTTCTTACTTTTTTTTTTTTAAGTGGGCTCCATGCCTAGCTTGAACTACACCTGCACTGATATCAAGAGTCGGATGCTTAACTGACTGAGCCAGTCAGGTGCCCCATTTTCTTACTATTTTAAATGTTGCTATGATGAACATCTTTTTGCAGAGATTGCATTTTTTTAGTTTTAGGATTATTTTGTTAGAGACTCAGAAATGGGAAGGCTAAGTCAAAAAGGTAGGAAAATGTTAAAGCTGTTGCTACATTGCTTTTTGAAAGAGTAAGGTTTTGCAGTCTTTTTTTTTTTTTTTTTTTTAAAGATTTTATTTATTTATTTGAGAGACAGCATGAGAGGGAGGAGGGTCAGAGGGAGAAGCAGACTCCCCGCTGAGCAGGGAGCCCGATGCAGGACTCGATTCCCGAACTCCAGGATCATGACCTGAGCCGAAGGCAGTCGCTTAACCAACTGAGCCACCCAGCGCCCCAAGGTTTTGCAGTCTTACCAGCTATATGTCTTACTATTTCACCAGTACTTTCACTCATTTTACTTTAATAAATACGTTTTGAACCTCTGTTTTGAGCCAGCTCTGAGAGACATCATGGCATACAAGATAACCTGTTGAAGACATCTTTGCCCTCACAGAGCTCATAGTGTAGTGGAGAAGACACACAGATAGTCAACTATAATATATTCTGTTGCCTCCTTTGAAAAGGACAGATACAGTTTGTTGTAGAAGCGCATAGGAGAGGTAGCTAACATTAGCAGTATTTTCGTACTGTATTATAATTACCCCATATTAAAATTGCCCTTTTTAAGATTTTGGGGGGGGGGCGAAGGGGAGGGAAAAGAACAAGCAGACTGTGCTGAGTGTGGAGCCTGATGCAGGGCTTGATCTCATGACCCTGAGATCATGACCTGAACCAAAACCAAGAGCCAGATGCCCAACTGCACCACCCAAGTGCCTAAAATTGCCCTTTTAAAAGGTGTGTGCTAATTTAGTCCAAAAATATCTTAAGCTATTCTTAATTTATATTTTATCAATTATTAATGGGTTCCACTTATTATTATTATTATTATTATTATTATTATTATTAAAAATGAAACTGGGGCCCCTGGGTGGCACAGTTGGGTAAGCGTCTGATTCTTGGTTTCAGCTCAGGTTGTGATCTTGGGGTCATGAGATCAGGCTCTCCATTGGGCACCATTTCAGTGTGGAGTCTGCTTGAGACTCTCTCCCTCTCCCTCTGCCCCCCCCCATCAATCAATCAATCAATAAGCAAACTTTTAAAAAGGAAAGGTACAAATGAAACTACACTGAAACTCTTTCTAACACATAGAAGTCAGATTTTGTCTGTCATTAATCTTAGGCTGAGAGAATACTCCAGACATAAGACCATCTAAATATCTAATTAATTCACATTGTTTCACAGTTTGTCTTAAACTTATTTTTTTAGTATAATCTATCACTCTCTACCAACTTCCAGCTTACCCAGCATTGGTATTTGCAAGGTTCTTTGCTGTTACTTTTACCTGGAATACTCTTTTTGACCTTTCTGCCTGCCAGATCCTCTTATCTATCCTTCAAAACTGAACTCACATGATACCTCCTTTGTCAAGGTTTCCTGGACCCCTCCCCAGAATATTGATGTTTTTAGTCAGAAGACCTTGTTCCTCGTAGATTATAGCACGTTCCTGTGATAGTCTATCCAGCAAGATCGTGAGCTTTATATATCTCTGAATCCTCTTTTCTTCTACCACATTTGTTGGGCCTCCCATGAGTCATTTGCTAAATTAGTGAAATCCCACCTATTTGGGTCATCACTGAAGCTTACAGTGAATGCTTTATTTCTTAGCACCTCTGTAGTATTTATTGTCACTAATTATGGTCTTGTATTGTTATCTTTTAACACATATGAGTATAATATATAACTGGTATGCTTAAAGTTCATAAGGCAGTTGTTTAGAATTTAAGGTACATTGTCCTATAGAAATAGTGTTAGAAATTAGTTTAGTATTCCAAGAAAGTACTGTATAATTCTTACAATCCACACTGTTCCCCCTAGTTCTCTATACCACCTATTCTTTGTCATTGTACCTATTTGAAAACTTATTTCATGTTTCAGTTCTGGACTTCAGGAGTAGGTCCTCCCTCAAGATGAGTAGCTGAGACAAGTGAAGGAAGATTTCCTTTCTTTTTTTTTTTTTTTTTTATTTAAGATTTTATTTATTTGAGAGAGCGAGTGTATATGAGCAGTGGGGGGGTGGGGAGCAGAGGGAGAAGCAGACTCCCCGCTGAGCAGGGAGCCCAGTGCAGGGCTTGATCCAGGAACCCTGGTACCATGACCTGAACTGAAGGCACACACACTTAACCTGAGCCACCCAGGTGCCCCAAAGATTTCCTTTCTGCTTTCCTGTTCCAGAACACTGCAGAGATTGGGCAGCAGAGCAATGAAAGAAGGTCCTAGACAACCCTAGAAATTGTAGGGAAGATGGAGATTGTGGTTTTAGTGTCTGGCACAGCCTCTATAGGCATATTTTCAATTCCTTTCAAATTCAAAACAGATCTTAAGTAGTCTCTTTAGTTGCTTTCTTCCTTTCTACTTATTAGTTGAAAACCCTATGTAGGATAAGTAAGAGGTAACTAATTGAGATTCAAACAGGACAGTAAAGTCAAGGTTGGTTTTCATTTTTAAGTAAGTTGGAATGATTTTTGAGCTTCCCTTAATTGTCAGCCTGTGACTCTCATATACAAACATAAATGGATTCTCATCATCCTTTTGTGACTGCCCATATAATGAGATTCTACCATAGTATATTTGTGCTCAAGGCTGTTAGGATTTGATTAGTGGAATGGCCTCCTTTTGCTTCTCATCTTTAATTACCCCGGTGTTTATATGCATTGGTTCTGAGTATTATTGATTTGTTTTGTTTTCAAAGTCATGTTGTTTCCCCTAACCCCATATTGAAACTAGCGAGCTATGTTACACAATGAAACTTGAAGAAACTTCTAAACTGATATTGACTGGTTTATGGATTTATATAGATTCTTTAGCTATTCTATAAAAGAAAATCTAATTCAGGGCGCCTGGGTGGCTCAGTTGGTTAAGCGACTGCCTTCGGCTCAGGTCATGATCCTGGAGTCCCGGGATCGAGTCCCGCATCAGGCTCCCTGCTCGGCAGGGAGTCTGCTTCTCCCTCTGACCCTCCTCCCTCTCATGCTCTCTGTCTCTCATTCTCTCTCTCTCAAATAAATAAAATCTTAAAAAAAAAAAAAATTTCAGGTGCTTCTCAGAATGAAAATACCTGGTCGTTATTTGGGTTTTATGGGGGTAGGGATACAGGAGTGGCTGGCATATATAGAACAGCTCCACTGGGTGATATGGAAGATCATATCAATGTTTTTGACCAGAATATAATGTTTACCACAACAAATGGTACACAAAGGATTCTAATTTTTAGGGAACAGAAAAACTGATAGCGAAATACAAGTTGTTGCATACAGTATAGTGAAACAGTGGTTGTAGAGCCCCAGGGAATAAGGCAGACCTGGTCTCAGCTTTTCAGTTCCTAGCTGTTCGGGTTAGGGAAAGCAGTTAAAAATCTCTATTCCTTAGTTTTTTCAACAGTAAAATCAAGATAATAGTACTTATTTCTTTTATTCGTTTAGTAAATATTTAATGAGTGCCTATTATGGACCAGGACTGTTTCCAGCCACCAAGGATATTGACCGGGGGTGGGGGTTTGGGGGGGGAATATGTTAAAAATCCCTGCCCTCATGGGGTTTCATGAAGGAGTTAGATGATAAATAAAAAAATGTGAGTTAAATATATGAACTGCAGTAAATGACACAAATGTGAAGTGTTGGAGAGGGGAGAATGAGGTCAGAATATTGGAAAGGGAAGACATCTCCAAGAAAGGTTTCTGTGAGGATTAAATGAGATACTGAATATTTAGCAGAGTGCCTGGCATATAATAAGGCATCAATAAAAATTAGCAGCTATTATTGTATTTATGGTATTAAGGAAGAACACAAGTCAATTAGTTAATGAGATAACACCAATCAAAAGTGGGCTGAAGATTATATCTAATGAAAGAAAATTAGTGTATACAGAGATACACACATTAGTCCATATCCAGAGACTGGTTGATGTTTTTCACTCATTACAAATGGAATCTCTTCAACTGTGAACAATTTAATATTCTGAGCTACTCACCAAAGCTTGTAAATGTTATATCATCAGATGTTTTTTCTGTTTGATTTTATTTTTGTTTTATTTTACCAAAATTGAATGGCTCTTATATTTTGGGGTGCTGTATTTGTCCTTAAAACCATGACTGATGTATAAATTTAGGAAAACTAGTTTGTGTTCCACTTTCAGTCTTTGAATCATGGATTACCTTCTAGTTTATCATATTTATCTCTTGAATGTATCTGAATCATTAAGACTTAGATGTTTGAGCACTCAGCTAAAAAAGCACCATGAAGTAAAGTGAAGACCTTTTGTTACTTTCATGGAGTGGAATACATTTGGAATAACATGATTTTGGTGCTCAAAATAAGATAAATGATGGCCTACTCTTTTGTGTCTTTCAGTGTGTTAGCATGCATCAGCCCTGAAGCAGTGATTTCTGGATTAAACTACATGTCATTTGCTAATGTTGGCATGAGTGGCTTAAGCCCCAGCGGTGTGGATTTGAGCATGGAGGCAAATGCTATAGCTCTGAAATATTTAAATGAAAGTCAGCTGTCACAACTATCTCTCACTCGATCAAACCAAAATAACTGTGACTCATCTTTTAGCCTTCTACATATTAATACAGACAGAAGCACAGTGGGGCTTAGTCTAATTTCACCAAACAACATGTCATTTGCAACCAAAAAATATATGAAGAGATACGGACTCATACAAAGCAGCGATAACAGTGAAGATGAAGAGGAGCCTCCAAACAATACAGATAGCAAGAGTGAACATTTATTGAATCAAAACCTTATATCCATACCTGAACAATTTGACTGTCAGAAAGAGCCTTCTAGGAATGCCTGTGAGATAATTAATTGTTATAACTGTGAATCCGTGAGCACCCACACAGATACACCAGTATTGAGAAATATTACAAATGAAGTTGTTCAGCCAAAAGCAACTCAGCAATTGAATGAAAACCCAGCTTTCTTATTAAAAAACCTTAAACCAAGTCCTGCAATGAACCTCCGAACTGGAAAAGCAGAGTTTACCCAACATCCTGAGAAAGAAAATGAAAGGGACACTCCAATTCTTCCCGAAAGTTTGAAACCTGAAACTTTAAAGCAAATGAGTAGTATGAATTCAGTAGGCACCTTCTTAGATGTAAAGCGGCTCAGACAGTTGCCAAAATTATTTTAAACCTTAAACTCACACCCTCCTGTTAGGAGGATGGGGTGTCTCTTGAAGAGACTTAGGGAAGCCAGAGCCTTTGGTAGTTGGGGGATGCCTAAGCATCCTAGGGGCCAGTCTGTTTTTGGTAGCAGCTGATTGTGAAGAGCTGAGCAGGTGACCTGATGATGGTCTGTGAGTTGGTGCACTTGTAGAGGAGGGTGAAGTGCTCTGTTCAAGTAGAGCTTGTTCAGCATCCCTGCAGTCTTTTTTAAACAAATCCTGAGATCAGTTATTTTGACAAATTTAGGTAAACCGGTACTATCCAACTCTGCATCTGAACTGCCCTTTTATGCTGGAAATTGTGAAAAGTAACTCCATTTTCCTAGCATGTTGCATCTCTGCATCTACCCAGGATCACCTGAAATAATGTAAAATAAACTTATCATGACCCTGACTAAATCAGCTAAATCAACCCTTATTGAATTTAAGGGGAAAGTTTTATTTTTAAAAATAACTTTAAGATCTTTTATACAATGAGTATAGATGTTCTCTTAATTAAGATGCACATTTGTTAAATTCTGTGGAAGTAAAGCTTTTGCAGTCTAGTGGGTTGATGTTAATGTAACATTTTTAGCTTATAGCACTAGCTATCACAAAATAAGAAAATGATTGAGTATGAGTGTGTTTTATAAACTTTGAATATTTCAAGTGTTTTCATATTTTTTAATAGAACTTAATAAAAATGTCTAGATTTACTGTTTTCCTCTATAGCATATCCTTCTCCCCTTGTTTTGAAAAAACTTTTTGACTCCCAAAAAGTTACAAAAATAATAACACAGTTCAGGTATACCCTTTACCCAGCAATCCCCAATTATAGTATTTTACATAACCATAGCAAATGATCAAAACCAAGAAATTGATATTGGGTACAATATTAGTAACTAAACCACAGACCTTTCAGGTTTCACAAGTTTCTACATGCACTCATTTATTTACTTTTTGGTGTATAACTCTATGAAATTTTGTCACTTACAGATTTGTATAACTTCCACCACAGTTAGCATACAGAACTGTTCACCACCACAAAGAACCTCCCTAGTGCTGTCCTTTTAAAATACAATCCGCGCCCACCCCCCAACCCTAATCCCTGACAACCAGTGGTCTGTTCTCCATCACTAGAATGTTGTCATTTTGAGGTTGTTAATATAAATGGCATCACAGTGTGTAACTTTTTGAAGTTGGTTTTCACTAAGTATAATGTCCTTGAGATCCACCCAAGATGTTAGCGTTGCTTCCCTTTTTTCCCCCACCTTCTTAAAATTAAGTTTTAAATTTTTATTTCTAAATATAATGGAAAAAGTCCTCACTCACTTGAGAGATAAAGCTCTTCTGCTGAAGTTAAGCTGTCATTGCCTTATATCCAAGTTTGATATGTAAGCTGGAAAGAAGAGGACTTTGGATCTCTAAATACCTTCCAACTCATCTGGGCCATCTGAGGGAATAATCTGATAGAACAGTTCCCAGTCTGTAAGCCAGAGGATAGTGACCTGGCGGCCCTCTGCTGGTCCCCCCTGGAGCCGGGACAGTTGCTGCCTGTTGCCCTGCAGCATTGCTCTTTCTGGTGAAAAGTAAGACATGGAGATGGCAATGACCATGAGTCTGTGTCTCCTTCTGTCTCCTTAGACATCATTTGGCACTTCAGTTTAATAAATAGCATAAAAACCCACTTAAAGGCTTCACTAGAGTCAACTTTTAAGAAACGGAATTGTCAACGCCACTTCAAGTGTGCTGTATTTAACCTTAGCCCTCAATACCTCACCCAAGAAGCCAACGTGGGCACAATTTCTATTGCACGTGTTTGAAAAACCTGAGAGAATGCTAGTGAATTAACTGACAGCCTCATTAACTATAACTATACCATTATCACTGGGAACCCTGTCATTTTCACACCAAACAAGAAGCTCTCTGTCTGAACAATAAAAACAACCTGAAGCTTTTTAGGCAAAATCTAATTCCATCCCTTCTGTTACCACATCTAATTTAAGGCCAATGATAAGACACTTAAGCAGTTTTGGAGACTGAATTTAGACTGCAGAGTAATTAAACAAAATGTCTCTTTCTACTAAATGCTTGTCTAGAGAAGAGGGACCATCACTGAAGCCTCCTCTGGAAAGTTTTCTAAGAATGTTTTACTGTGGGGGCACCAGGGTGGCTCAGTTGGTTGAGCATCCGACTCTCAATTTCAGCTCAAGTCGTGATCTTAGGGTGGTGAAATCGAGCCCGCTGTCGGGCTTCGCACTGTGCATGGAGTCTGCTTGAGGTTCTCTCTCCTCCCTCTGCCTCCCCGCCCCACCCCCCCCACCCCCGCCGCTGTCCGCATCCTCTCACGCTCACACTTTGTCTCTCAAAAAAAAAAAAATGTTTTACTGTGGGAAGTTATTTGGTAAATTCATGGCTATGGTAGGTTGCAGGCATCTTCAGGCAAAGCATGAGTGCTGAAAAAATTGGATTAAAAGACTTTGGATGATCGCCTCTCAAGTGATAACTGTCTGAATTCTTTTCTTTCATTCAGGCCCGCAGCATACCATTTATAGATACGTGGGTACTACTTCAAATGGAATAAAGAAATGATGGAGCTTCCAGTCCTCAGCTTCTGGAAAACAAACCCATTCATCTAGGTCTGGCCAATTGGCACTTCTGCTTTCACCAAACGTCCCCTCTCTCAACCTCTGAACACTATGCTGCCTCATCACTCTATGCTCACTTGTCCTCTGCCTTACCTTTACTGTGCTGAGCTGCACAGAAGTAGATGCAGACTTATTAGACATAAACCTTGCCTTTTGCCCGCTGTAAAGACTCTAGGGAAAACAGATACACCCTGGAAACAGTCATACCACAGTATGAGACAGATGAAAAGTTGAAAGGAGTGATCTAGACTGTAAGGAGCCACAGAAGCATAATCAGGACAGCTTCCATCTTTTTAGGACTTCCCATGTGTTCACGGGGTGCTATGCAGAGTACTCCATGTGCATTGATTGGTTCATTTAAGTGTCCTGGCTGACCCGAGCTGGTGATTGTCATTCTCATAGATGAGGGAACAGCCTGAGGGAGATAATTTACCCAAGTAAGTTGCTAGCAGAGATGTAAACTCAAGTATAATTCCAGAGCCCAAACTCTTACTAAGCCACTGAGAAATACAACTTCTCCGAGGCCTGAGGAATTCCGGAAGAGCTTCCTACAAGAAACATCTTGAGCTGAATGAATGATTCCAAATACTGCAGTCAATGCTGTTTTGAGTATGTGCTGTCCTCCAAGCTGTAATGCCTTATTTGGCCCCAGGAAGGAGTCCCCTGGCCCTTGAGCCAAGACCAGAAATTACTATTTTTTACTCAACAGTCCTGAAGTAGGCAACCCCAGCTCTGTTAATGTTAAAGAGTTCACCTCAATGATTTTACATCATGGTAGTCAACTGAGTCTACTGCATGGGCTCCAGAAAATTAGAGGAAGAAAAGAATTTTCTGTGCCTTTATTTTCTAGATGTTATGAGGGCAGAACCTTTCCTAGCCTCCTAGATTAACTGAGAGGGCTTTGTGCCTGCAAAAGAAATTTAATGGTAGGGCTTAGGTTTGCAGACTGCTTCACACTTTCCAAGTGCTTTCTGACCTACTTCCCCATATAATCCTCACATCCAAAACCAGACTGAAATATGTACGGCTCCTTTTACTCATGATGAGAAAGACACAGATAAGGTACAACTGGGTCAAGGTAATACATTTACAGTTAACAACCAGGACATCAGCCTTGTGTTCTTCCATAGTATCCAGCCCAGCAACAGCTTCTTCCTCCATTCTTCCTCTCCCCACCAGCACCTGTTTCACTCCTAATCATTCAGCAGGTATCCAGTGTTGATTCTGCTGGGCACTCAAACTAGAGGCTGAGCATAAGGTGATTAACAGGACAAACTTGCCTGTGTAGGATCTCAATCTAACCAGAGACAGACATGCAAACATTAGCACTACGGTAGGTCAGCACTGATAATAAAACTCTATAACGTGTGAAGCTATATTAAGAGGAGCTGGGAGGTGGGGTACTTCTGAGGATGTTCTAGATTTTTCCAGAATCTTGCAGGAAGAATAGGGACGAGAAGGGGAAGAAATGGCATTTCTGATAGAGGGAACAGCTTGTTGGGAAGCAAGGAGATAGGAAGAGGCGCAGCATTGGAGGAGGGAGTTGGAGTCAGGAAACCAAAGGGAGAAAATATGCAAGTAGAAAGAACACTGAGTCAGCAACAGTTGGGTTCCTCTTGTTGCTCTGCCCCAAATTCTATGACTTTGGGCAAGTCACCTCTTATCACTAGGCTTTTATTTCCCAATTTTTGAGGTGAAGGGTTAGCCTATCTGGCATTCTGTGATTATGAAACAATGATGCAGAAATACAGGGTGTGAGGAGTGGTTTGCAAGTCCAGAGGAGGGAGAGGCTTCTGCAAGAGACAGCATTGGAGTTAGGACTTGAAGGATTTTGAAGGATTTCCACAGTCACAGGTGAGGAAAAGGAGATTTCCCTACTTTTTATGATGCTTAGTATATTTCACAATTTAAAAAGGAAAAGAGTTCCGTTTTCTCCACCAAAATGTGGAGTGATATCTGTTCTAAGGGGTACCAACATGTCTTTCTCCAGCTCTGAATTATATAGTCTCTGTTTTTAAGGAGTTCAAAGTTCAGCATGGAAGGAAACCTCAAACCCACAAAAAGGGGCTTTAGGGTTTGGAAGCACAGGTGATGTTCCCTATCTCCTCCTCTCCATTCCCCAAACCGGAAATGTCTGGGTCGCAGAGAACATCCTCAGAGGAAATCCTGTTTTCCACTTCCTGGTCAGAGGCTGAACTCCAGGAAAGGGATGAATTTGGGGAGAGCTCTGTGTCCTGCCTCTTCATGGGTGGTCTGAGGCCAGGAGGATGAGAGGGACTAATTAAAAACACAATGGAAAAGATGATGTCAGGTATTCAAGGGTGTCGGAGCTTCAGGGCCCTCAGAAATCACTTGGTCCTCATGGTACAAATGAGGACACTGGGACCCTGAGAAGGGACTTGCTCAAGTTCACACAGCTTAGTAAGCACAGAGCTGGGACCGGAATTCAGGACTCTAGACCATACTGTCATATGCCATGGTATCTGAGTCAGTAAGTTAGGTATCAAGCAATAACCTAGGCCCTTCCTATTTTCCTTTATACCATAAAGGAAAAAAACCAAAACGGGAGTGTCTGTGCACACACACACACACACACACATTTCCCAGCCTTCTTGCTTTGCTCACATGGCTTCCTTTGCCTCCAAACCCTCCATGGGTTCAAAGCCCTGCGTGTATCCTTCAAAACACAGCTTAAAACCTTCCCTGCCCCACATCCCCTCCCCATCCTGCAGCAAATCTTCCCAGAATCCTGTTGTGAAAGTGACATTTTTCTCTTTCGACTTTACATAATCCTCTCTCTGGTCCTTTTCGTCCTCTTGTATGTTGGTTATGTGTACCCATGGCTGGGAGCTCCTCAAGGTCAGGGACCAGGTATGATCCCCTTGTCCAATGAAGAGTCACAGGGACAAGGTCTGCTGACCGTCCCTGCTATATCTGGGGCCTTCTGCTAGACCCCAGGGAGTATAACAAAGGAAGCAAAGGCACTGTCAGAGCCTACTGTGGTAAAAATGCATTTATGCATGCCCAGACACACATGTGCAAAATCCTGTTCATCCGCATCCATCTAAGTCCTACTCAGAACGTCATTTAGACCTCACAATAACCCTGTGAAGGGACAGTCAAGCAAACATGCCGTTTCACCTGCAAACACGCATAGTCCTCAGCGAAGTAACAACAGTTTAGTGAATACACCTGCTCTGTTCTAAGCCCTTTCCATTTGTTAACTTAGTCCCCACAACAAATGTTAAGAGGCAGATACGTTTATTATTCCTCATGTTTTGGGCTAGAACTTTGGAACAGAGAGGTTAAGTAACTTTCCCCGGGGTCACACAGCCAATAGGAAACAGGGATTCAAATCTGGGCAGTAACCTGAGCACTATGTCAGGATTCTCCCTGAAAGGAAGTGGAGACTCAGTGGTAAAGCGATGTGCCCAAGGTCACAAAGGTGAAGTCAGGATTTGAACTCAGGCGTGTCTAGCTTCAGAGCCCATATTCTCCTTTCCTTCCCCTTTTTCTCCTCCTCTTCCTCCCTTGGTGCCAGCAGGGACTTGAAGGAAGCATGTCTTTCAGTTCCCTAAAGCCCATGTTCCTACCGTGATAAGATGATACAATGTCATAGATGCTGGTTGGAAGGGGAGCAGGTACATGGACCATAGCTGAGTCACTCCCGGTGAGTGGCTGGCTCCAAACCCCCAGAATCACCCTAGAGAGGCCTGCGCTGTGACTCTCGAAGCCTCCTCCCCACCTGCTCTCTCCTCCCCACGGAGTGCAGAGTACCTGCGGAGCCCAGGTGTCCAGGAGCCCCATCCCCATGAATGCCTGCATTTCCTGGGCTGCCTCAGGAAGGGGCTGCGACTCACAGCTGGCATATTTGTGGAACCATTTCTCTCTCCTTGTAAG
Organism: Mirounga leonina; assembly: GCF_011800145.1. Lineage (NCBI taxonomy): Eukaryota > Metazoa > Chordata > Mammalia > Carnivora > Phocidae > Mirounga > Mirounga leonina. Next base: position 57,427,214 of record NW_023270447.1, read on the forward strand.
GGCCATATGGGATGCACTTGCACATTCTCCGCGGCTGGTTTCTAGGGCCAGGAGGGCTGGCCAGTCGGGCTTCCTCTAAGTTCATGGGCCAGGTTCCTGCTGGGTGATGTCCCTCTCCCTCGATTTCTTTCTCCAGTTCTGTTACTCTTCTTCCTTCAACATACAATTGCAGGGCTGCTACTCTGTCTCTATGATATGCTGGGGCATAAACAAATCAGACCCGGTCCCTGTCTCCAAGGGGCTCGTTGGGGTACAGAATCCCCCTGATATATGTGGTCGGCACCATGTTGGAGGGATGTTTAAGGGACACAGGAGAAAAAGCTGGAGGCAGGTACTTCTGCTCTCCTGGAAGTCCCAGGGCAGCCAAAGTCCTTGGCTCCCTTGGTCTGCCTAAGGAGATCTACTTGGTGTTCACCCGGCCCCCCACACCCTGCCACCCAGTGCAGCAGGACCCCCCAATGTACAGTCCTGGGGAAACAAGACTATGGTGGGACTGACCTGGGAGAAGCAAAGTACCCAGCCTCGTGCTGCCAAAGATCAGAGATCGTGGATATGATTCCAGTTGGCTCCTTTCCATTCTCCTGAGCCTCATAGGCACCAGCCTCAGCTCCTGGCAGGCAGCCCAGATGGGCTCTGAGTCCTCTTACATCCCTGGCAGCCCCCACAGGGCTCACAATTACTGTTCAAAAGCATTTGTTTAAAATGAACAAACAAGCAGGAGCCATGCACACTATACAGATGAGGAAACTGAGTTCCAGAGAGGGTGGATGACTGCTCTCCCACCACAGCTTTTAGTAATCGAATGAGAAGGAAGCCAGATTTCTTAACCTAGTGCGGAGCATGCTATCTAAGAAAGGGGATAGATGTCCAGGCACCTACAATGTTGTCTGGCATAAACTAGACACTTAGTAAATGTGGAATCAAAGAATGAATGAAGCTGGGTGGGCATGCATTTTGGATAGCCCTGGCCCACCGTTCTTGCCTTATCCACCACAAAGCCCCTTCATATAACTTGAGTGACAGTCACACTGAGCTTCTCGCCATCCCCATAGGTACCCTTTCTCTTCCCACCGCTGGGCCTTTGCACCTGCTATTGTACTTCCCCACATGTGCCCGGGCTACCACAGTCCAAGATAGATGACACCAGTTTTGTAAAGTCTAGTCTGACCCTTCTCAGTGAGAATACTCACCCCTCCCCCCACACACAGTCTCTCCTGGGTCTCAGAACCCTGAGATCATGATCTGAGCCGAAGGGAGATGCTTAACCGACTGAGCCTCCCAGGCGCACCTTTACCCCCATTTTAGAGATGAGGAAACAGAGACAGGGAAAAGTGCAGTAGCTTGCGTAGGGCCACCAGCTACCAAGTAGTTGAGGAGGAATTCGAGGCCCATGGGGTCGACAATCAATCATGTATTCTTATCCAAGCCATTAGGCTCAGTCCTGTGAGTGGGTTCCGGGCTGGACACACAGAACCCAGGCTGCACAGAGCCATGCAGGCAAGAGGGCCTCCTGACGTGGCTTTTCCTGGTGACTCAGAGTTGTGTGACAGGGCCCGGTAGGCCTGTGTGTCTCCTTCATGGTGTCTTTAAAGAACGCTCCCCTTCCCCTTCACTTTCCCTGCTCCCCTTTCATCGCTCCCATGCTGCCGCCCCAGAGAGCCGGCGGACCGGCTACCACTCCATCAGTCCGACTCGCTAGGACGGGCAGGGAAGCAGACTCCTTGCTTCTACGGGTACCTGTGGGGGAACTGGAGTTGTCACTGAGAGCCTGAGTGGAGACCCAGAAAGAGGAAGGAGGCAGAGATGAGAGCCAGATGAAAGACAGAGACAGAAAGAAGAGCAGACCCAAAGCGCGAGAGCTTGAGATAGAGACAGCAGGGTGAAAGAGATGATAAGAGATAAAAGGAAGACAGATCCTGTGGTCCCCGTGCCCCATCCCTATTAGAGAGGGGGAAACTGAGGGTCAGAGGAAGTGACCCTACTTCCTGGCAGATGTGTCTGTCACTTTTGCAAGCACCATCAATTCGGTTCCTCTCCGGTCCTCAGATATCTACCGCTGCTTGTCCGCCTGGCCCTAAGCAGCGAGCGTCGGGCTGTCAGACTGTCCCGGAGGGCCCTGGGGCATGCTAACGAGGACAGCAAGGGCAGGGGGGTCAGCGCAGGATGGATCAGCGACGGCGTCCTGGACAGGGTAAGACCGAAGCCAGGCCACACAAAATGTGATCAACTTCACTGAGGCATGATTTATACACAATAAGATGCACCCATTTGAAGTGTACAGATTTTTGACACACATAGGCTCGGATAAGCAGCACCATGAATCAAGATATAGAATATTTTCATTCCGCAGAGAGTCCCCTGTGCCTCTCTTGCTGTCATCTCTCCTCTACCACCACCCCTGTTCTGAACTCTGTCCTTATAGCTTAGCTTCGCCTTTCCTAGAGTTCTCTATAAATGCAATCACACACAAATATTCTCTTTTGTGCCTGTCCTCCTTCACTGACCATAATGTTTTTGAGATTATTTCATACTCTTGCATGTATCAGTGGTTTGGTTCTTTTTTATTGCTGAGTAGTATTCTATTGCATGAACGTACCACAATTTGTTTATCCATTCATCTGTTGATGGGCATTTAGATTGTTTCTGGTTTTTAGCTGTTATGAATAAAGCTTCTATGAATATTGTATCCTAGAGTTATTGGGGATATATATTTTTCAATTCTCCCCCAAGTAAGAGTATGTCTGTAAACTGTATGTTTATAAGGAACTGCCAAAGAGTTCTTCAAAGTGGGTGAGTCATTTTTGCATTTCCCTTCAACGTATGAGAATTCCAGTTGTTCCACATCCTCACCATTAGAGAGACCAGTGGGGAGGGGCAGAGAGTGGGAGAGAATCGCAAGCAGACTCCATGCTCAGCGTGGAGCCCGTCATAGGGCTCGATCTCATGACCCTGAGATCATGACCTGAGCCGAAATCAAAAGTCAGACACTTAACCGATTGAGCCTCCCAGCCCTATTGTCAGTCTTTTAAATTTTAGCAATTCTAGTTGGTGTGTCATGGGTATCTCATTGCAGTTTTCCTTTACATTTCCCTAATGTAAATTTGAGCATCTTTTCATGAGATTTTTATCTATTTGTTTTTAACTTTTAGGGTGACAGGAGATTTATTTTTTATTTTTTTTTAAAGATTTTATTTATTTATTTGACAAAGAGAGACACAGCGAGAGAGAGAACATAAGCAGGGGGAGTGGGAGAGGGAGAAGCAGGCTTCCCGCCGAGCAGGGAGCCTGATGCGGGGCTCGATCCCAGGACCCTGGGATCATGACCTGAGCCGAAGGCAGATGTTTAATGCCTGAGTCACCCAGGCGTCCCACAGGATTAATTTTAATGGTTAAAAACTCCGACTTGAGGAGGTGTCAGGGCTTCCCCCTTCCACTTCCATGTGGTCTCTAGTCCTTGCTCTGAAAGAAGCCTCATGCTGCCAACAAGGAGGCCTGAGACGGAATTCCCAGCTGAAATGTGGGGAGAGTCATCCTGTGCTGCCAAACCCCAGCACTGCTGTCACAACTCCCGGGGAGAGAAAGGGCGTCACTCTAATTCCACGCTTCTCGAAGTGGACCATCAGCATCACCTGGGAACTTGTTAGAAAAGCAAATTCCCAGGCCCCACCCCAGGTCCGATGCATGGGAGACTTTGAGAGTGAGGCCCAGAGGGGTCTGCATCTCAACAGGATGTCCAGGTGATTCTGATGCTCACCCAACTCTGAGACCCACTGCTCTGGTTTGCCACTGTCGTCTGCAGGAAAGGCCACCAGAAGATCATTGAACGTGTTAAGAAAGCACTGTGCTTCCTAATGCGTTGAAGCCAGGGCCCTTTCCCTGACCCACACCTCTCCCAGGAGCATTCGGAAGACCAGGGATGCTCCCCAGACAGATGGAATGGTTAGTGACTTAACTCTGTCCTCGCAAGCAGAGTTGCCCAGATAGCTCTGCCATCAATGGTTTTGCTTCTAGAGCTGTCAGAGAAGGACAGAGCACGTGTACCGCCCCCAACCCTCTGGCTAGCAAATAGTTGCCGGTGGTCACTCACACAGGCCCCGGGCCCTTGGGTACACGCAATACCTGTGGGCGGGACCCTTGGGCCGCTGGGGGGCGGGGCGCTCCATGTCCTGAGCGCCTGCTGTGTTTGCCTGCACCGCTCCCTGCTTCTGCCTCTCCTCTGCCATGTCCTCTATGGTAACCCTGCCGGGCTGCTGGCATGACCCCAACTTTAGAGATGAGGCAACAGGCTCAGCTCACCCATTGTCCCTCAGCTGGTCGGCACCCACATTGGCTTGGACCAGATGACCTCTTCATTCCTGCTAGCTATAATGGTGTATTTGCTACACCAAGAAAACTACTTCAAAATCGTGGACACTTTGGATAACACCGGGATTATGTCCCAGTTTAAATCCCCTGTGACCCTGGGGCGCCTGGGTGGCTCAGTCGTTAAACATCTGTCTTCGGCTTGGGTCATGATCCCAGGGTCTTGGGATCAAGCCCCGCATCAGGCTCCCTGCTCCGCGGGAAGCCTGCTTCTCCCTCTCCCGCTCCCCCTGCTTGTGTTCCCTCTCTCGCTGTGTCTCTGTCAAATAAATACATAAAACCTTTAAAAAAAATTAATCCTGTGATGAGAACACTCTGATGTATAGACAATGATGACCTCCCTTCTACAGACAGGAAAGTGAAACACAGAGATGGAGTCACTCAACCAGCAAGTGGGAGAGCAGGGATGCGCAATCCGGACTGCCCCTGGAAGCAACAGAGCCTCAAGCCCGACTGCCCGGGGCCTGAATCCCGGCTCCACCACTCACCAGCTGGGTGTTCTCCGCAAAGTTGCTCAAACTTTCTGTGCCTTAGTTGGCTACCTACAAAATGGAGGTAATGGCAGCCACTACACTGAGTTGTTGTAAGGATTAATTGAATTAATAATACTTTTGAAGTGCTTAGGACAGTCCCCGGTACATTGTACCACCTCATAGATGTCTTGAAAGGAAACCTGGCTGCCCACCAGCGTGCAAACCCCCTGCCTCCCCTCCAGAGAACAAGCTCCAGGGAGAAAGCTCAGAGATCAGCTAGAACCCGGGACTGGGTAGGCGGAAACACTTGAAAAAAATTAAAGCCTCAAATTTGGGGGTTAGGAAGAACCCAGCCTTTGGTAGGGGTAGGGACGGAGGTGGGGGACAGGTCGGAGGCCCCAAACCTGGCAAGGCTGTTCCCTCCAGGCGGCTCCCCTCCAGGACCAGACTCCAGACTGACCCGTCTAGGTCCCAAGCTCCCCTCCTCCCTACAGCCCCCCCCCCCCCAGCCCCAGCTCTGGCGCTCTGGGTTTCCTGCCCGCCCAAGGCCCCTGCTTGGGGCGGGCGGAGGAGGGGTGGCATTTCCTGGCGGGCCGTGGGCCACGTCACTCCCTCCTGGACGCTCGGACAGCGCGCTGACCGACAGGCACCAGATGCTATTTCGGGCGGCGCCCCGCTCAGTGCGCAGTTTCCGTTTTTCCACCGACCGTCGGAAACAGGGCTTGGGGGGAGGGTGTAGACGTCACGAACCCCCAGCTCCAGGCGCAGGGGGGTGGGGGACAGGTCCGGGATGGCTGCCAGACTGTCACAATCTGGAGCTTTGCGAGCAGAGGGGGATGGTGAGTGTCACCTCCCCAACCTGCCACCGACGTCTGGGCACACTCTCTGCCATGGGGCTGGCTCACAAAAACCTTGCCACCTGTCCCTTGTTCCTTCCCTACAGCCTGGTAGGACCTCAGACACCTAAAGTCAAGGAATTCAAAACCCCTTGGCCTCCAGACCCCCATCTCCAGGACTAACACCAGCGGTCTAGGCAAAGGAAAGCCAGAAACCCAGAGCGTTCCTGGATTTCTCCTTCCCCCTCATCCCCCAAACCATATTCTTACAAACCCAATTTTGTATCCTAAATACATGCCTCAGTCCAACACCCTCCAATTGGATCACTGTATGGTGTCAGAACTAGTCTTCCCATTTCCCACCCACCCACACCCCTTCTCCACCTTGCAGCCAAAGAGTTTCCGGAAATGCAAATCTGATCCTATATAGGACACAGTGCCCACCCTCAAACCAAATAAACAAAATGGTTCCCCCCTAAATCCTTTAAATTGACCTCAGGCTTGCTCCAGCCACGGTAGACTCTTTTCTGTTCCTTGTATGAAATTAGGGCCCTTCTGCTTCAGCCCTTGTCCCACGTGGAAGGCTCTAGATGTTCACTCTTCTACTCTCCCTCAGATCCCACTCTTATTTTTTATTTTTTTATAATAAGGATTTTTTTTTAAGGATTTTATTTATTTAATTGACAGAGAGAGCACAGGCAGGGGGAGTGGGAGAAGGAGAAACAGGCTCTCCGCTGAGCAGGGAGCCCGATGCCAATGCGAGGCTCGATCCCAGGACCGTGGGATCAGGCCCTGAGTTGGAGGCAGACACTTAACCAACTGAGCCACCCAGGCGCCCCTGGATCCCACTCTTAGATCTCAGTTCAGGCATCATTTTCTCAGGGAAGCGCTCCCTGGCTGGGCTTTCTGATGGGGATGGCCAGCACCTATTTGGAGGGGCTCAGAGGTGAACTGACTTGCTCACAGATGACAGCACTGGGCTTGGAACTCAGAATTACATGACTCCTGCGCTTTCAGGTAAGTGATGCTGCCAGCAAAGGCAGCAGGGACCAGAAGGGGGAGAGAAGAAAGCCAACCCCACGGAAGGGAGGCTTCAGGGAGGAGGTGGCCAAAAGGTTGGGTCTTGGGAGATGGATGTGAGAAGAGGAGGCCAGTGAGGCAGAAGGAGCAGCAGTAACTAGGGCATGAGGGAGGGTTCGATTTGATAATAATGGGTGAGGCAGGGCTGGAGCCATGGGGAGACAGCAAGAGATGGGGCTTAATAGACCCCAGAGACCCCTTCTCAGGGTCCCTGCCAAAGGCTGGTGTGGCTGGGCCAGGGGACACCTTGTGGCAAGTCCAGGAATTAAACTTCTTTTCGCAGAACATGGATGGCCCTTCTCGAGAACGATGAGATTCTGTAGGCATTATCTGTACCCACAGTGCATCCTGACTCCCACCAGAGAGCACAAGAGGAACAGAAGGGAACAGCCTGCACTGAATTAACCGTCTCTTCACAGAGAGTCATCCTGATGGCAAGGGGGGGCCAGTACTCCGACTGTGACCACACTCTGGGCTCTATCCTTGACTGGAACTCAAGGGCTTTTCCCTAGTTCTCAGGCTCCAAACCAGAGCTGCTGGAAGGACCAAACAGCCTGGCATGATGGGTAGACTTGTGGACTGGAAACTGGATACTTGGAGTTTGGGTCTCATCTTTTCCTGGGGTCACTGTGAGCTTTGGCCAAGTCGCATCTCTCTGTGCCTTAATTTTCTTCTCTGTAACAATAACCGGAATTCCCATGCATGTGCATATGAAGTCGTCCAGGGCTCTGGGCTGGGTGAGGTTCCATAGATTATTGTTCTCACCACTGCCTTTTTAAAAAGATTTATTTATTTATTTGAGAGAGAGATAGCACATGAGTGAGAGGGGCAGAGGCAGAGGGAGAGGGAATCTCAAGCAGACTCCACACTGAGCGCACAGCCTGACGTGGGGCTTGATCTTATGACCCTGACATCACAACCTGTGCTGAAATCAAGAGTCCCTCATTCAACAGACTGCACCACCCAGGCCCCTCACCACTGACTTCTTTTTATTTATTTTTTTTTAATGATTATAGTATCAGGTAGGTATTATCTCCCGATTTTACAGACAAGGAAATGGAGGTTCAGAGCCAGGTGACTTGCAAGATTTGAGCCTTTGCTGCTTCCACTCCACCGTCAAAGAAGGAAAGCAGATACCTTCCCTGGGCTGAGTCCCAGTTGCCCACTCCTCACTGAACCCAGATTTCTACTCCACAGTAAGATCTTGGTCCCTGCAATGAGTTGAGCCCAGATCTGTCCTCCCAGCCTAGGCTCCAGCTGCCCTTCTTCATCACCTGAGCTCCAGAGAGGACTCTGATGCCAAATGTGCTTCCCAGGCTCCACCACTTACTAGATCTGTCACTTCGGTAAAGTTTCTTTGACTTTCTGTGCCACAGTTTCTTCATCTCTAAATGGAGGATAATAATAGCACCAGCGTCTTAGGATTGTTTATGAAAACGAAAAGATTTTGTATTTGTAGAGTGCTTAGAACGGTGCGTTAGTAGCAAGATTAAAATGTTTAAAATACAAGGAGGGTTGGGGACGTTCCCAGGCTCGGGGCTCAGCCTGGAACTCAGCAGAAGGGACATTTAAATCGCTCCGTTGACACCAGGTGTCCCTCCACAGAGCCCTGGATGTGAGCTCAGTCGATGACACTGGAGGCAAGCATGCTCCGTTTTAGAGCAGAGAAGAGCCAGGGCTGAAGGGGGTGGGGGTGTGCAGAGGGGGAGCTGGGGAGCTTTCTGGGATGAGGAACTGCCCACTGAAATGCGGGTGTCTAGGACACTGGAGAAAGAATGAATGCCGGGGACGGGCTGGGGAGTGATGTTTTGGGCGTCAGAGGCAGGGACGGAGTTCTGGGATGAGAGTCGCTGAAGAAAGGTGTCTGGAAGGCCGAGGGACTGAGGTTGCGGGGTGCCCGGGTTCCCGAGAGGCTTCGGGATCAGAAATGGGGCTGGGCTCGCGTAGTCCTAGACTGCGCGCCCTACCCTCTCCGTGGCGCATTCCGGAGCCGGGCCCCGCGCCGCACAACCAGTCCCCACTCCCTGCGGTGAAATTGCCAAATTAAAATGAATCATTTGGCCCATGATGGCCGAGGCGCTTATCGGGGGCGAGCGGACCCGCGGCAGCGCCTTATCTCGGCGGCGCACACGGCCCCGGCGCGCCTCGGCCCATGCTAACGAGGCCCAGAGCGTGAGAGGGATTAGCGCGCGTCGCTGGAGGAGCCTGGGCGCGCGGGCGGGGAACGGGGACGGGGACAGGCGCGGGGGCGGGCCTCCGCACGGAGGACCAGGCCTCAAAATGGCCACACGCATCCCCCCGTAGCGGCAAAACGTGAGCATTCTGGCCTTTTTCTAGGGGGAAGCACCCTGCGGCCTCCCGCGGAATTCCCCATCAGCCCCTCTCTCCTTTTCCCCGCTCGAAGAAGAGGTCTCCGCTCCTTTCCCCCGGGTTTCTTTCGATGGGGGGCATTTTCCACGGACACCCTCCGCTCGCCGCCGCCGCCCCTCCCGCCTCGGAGACTCTCTTCCTTCCTTCCCCTTTTTCCTTACGCAATATACAGAAATGCGCGAGGCGGTGGTTGGTTTTCATTTCTTCTTGGTGGTTGTGTGCATGCGGTGGGATTGTGAGTGCGTGTGTGAGCCGTCGGCGATGCTTCTTCCGAGTGTGGTCTTCCAGGCGAAGGGTTGTGTGTCCGAGTGTGATGGTGTCCGCGCTCTTTGGGTTGTTGATTTGGCTTCTTCGAGCCCTTCTGCGTTTTCATCGTTGTATACGATTATGTTCGTTTTTCCTTCTCGACATGGGTCTGGCTCTGTGTGTTGGGTTGTGTGGCCTTTGCGACTGTATTTGGGTGGTTTCGTTGTTGTGTCGGGCGTGTGTGATCCTGACTACGTTGGATGTGTGTCCATGAGCGATTGCGTTGGACTGATTTCGTTGAATCGTGTTGGACAGTGTGCGGGCCTGACCGTGTCGGCTTGTGGGGCAGTGTTGGGTTGTATTTACTTTGCTTCCCCTCTATGGGGCTGGACCGTGCGTGGTCCTGTCCATACTGGGTTGTGTGCCTGTGTGCTTGTGTCCTTTAGAAGTGCATTTGCAAATCGCTGGGGGGTGGAGGGGAGGGCGAGCAGGAGGAGATGGAGCCGCAAGTTGAGGAGGCGGCAAGGGGGCGGGGAGAGGGATTTCACATTTTATTCCAAATTATGATGTATTCGGAAGCCAGCGTTGGCTTGGATGGGCAGACGGAGCCCGATCGGCGGCTGCTCTGTCCAGAGGCCAGTCTGTGCCTCGGTGTTTGAGGGGTTTGTTAGTGAGGGGGAGGTTCTTCCAGGCTCGAAGCTGAGCAGCGCTCGCCAAGGCCCGCGCCTTCAAGCCGGTAGCCGCCGGCTCGGGTTTCCGCCGCACCCAGGCTTCATCCATTTCTGGTCAGTTTCGCGGGTACCTCCGCGGGGTCTACGGGAGAGGCCTGGAAAAGACAATGGGCGCATTCTCCAGGTTTTGCGCCTGGGGTGGGGACCCTCGGGATAATCTCCAAAGAACACTTTTCTATCCCTTCCCCGGGTGAGCGACATTGCGGCGTGGGTCAGGTATCCGTCGCATCGGTGACCAGGGCCAGCCTTTGTGGAGGGATGGGGTCAGTGCTGCCCTCTCTGCGAAAAAAAGGATTTTATTTTGCCAGTTATTGTGGTTACTAATGTCATCGTCGTCATCATCACCATCATCATCATTCTATTTAATTAAAGTAATCGTTCGGTAGCAAAACGGCTTGTCCCTTTTAGCTTCTTTGGAGCGAAAACAAAGCTGCGCGGTTCCCCGCGACCAGCTCTATTTTTTTAAGTTGCTGGGTTTGAGGTAGGGAGAGAAAATGGAGAGAGGAACGGGCACAGAGACCCTGTCATAAAGCAAAAATTAACACGGACCTAAAAAATAGGAATGAGTGGATTTTCCTTTCTTCCCACCCCTCCCCCCATCTGGATTAGAAGAGGAGAAAGAAAATCTCCCGCATTGGACTGAAACCGCAGGGAAGAATTATTCCTATATTTCCACCAAAGCCAGGGCAAAAAGGAGTCCTTTGGAATTAATCCAGGATTTCGGTGTGTAATCATAAACTGGACAATTTAGGCAAAACAAATTAAACAAAACCCATCGGAAAAGAAAAAAAAGCAACCCAAATCTCCCTACGCTACACACTGGGAAGCAGTATTGGATTTTACCCTCCCTGCCTTTGCCTTGTTTATCGCTGCAAGGAATTATTAGAATTCTCCCCTACTCTGCTAGTCTGAACACTGAAAAATTGAAAATCATCGTGTGGGGATGGTTGAAAGGGAGGCGGGGGCTTTCTTTCTTTATCAGTGGAAGAAAAGAGGGGACCTAGATAGATCTGCGCCCCCCCCTCCCATCCCCTTGGATCTGTGCTGTTCTGACTCCATTCCTGTGGGAAAGTAGCCTTTAGAATTGAGTTCTGGTTTCGCTTTTGGCTAAAGGTGGGCATGGAGAGAATGGGGGCCTTGGAGGTTCTGCCCCACAGATCAGGGTCTGAAAACCGGATCCCCCCTTTCCAACACACATTTCTCCACCCAGCTGTGCTAGGCTTGTGGCCGCTGCTCCGGCCTGACTGGGGTTCCCAAGCCAATCGCATAGACATGTCAGTGCTTAGAAAACAAACTCGGCTACACTGAACCAGACATCCCGGTCGGAGGGCCCGAAATTGTTCCAGAGGTCTGTGCAGAGCTTGAGCTCGTTGTTGTTGTTATAGTTATTATAGTTATTCCTGATTGGTCAGGTGTAGGGTTCTTTTTAAAGGGGGATTGGGGAGAGGCTTCGAACACCTGCAGGGTGGGGGCAGAAAGCCGTTTGCAATTCCCTGGGCTGGTTGGCGAGGACAGGAGGTAATTCCCAGCCATTGACCCCCATTTCTCTCTCTCCCTCCCTCTCGCCCTCCCTCTTTCTCTCCACCCCCATCTTTCCTGGAAACTCGCTTTGGGCGCGGCAGACTGCCCAGGACCACACCGTGGCCTAACTGCTGGTCTCTCAGCGAGAGAGGGGGAAAGCAAAGACCCCCGTCTGCAACTTGGACCTTGGCTCCCGCCCCTCTCCGGCAGAGTGGAGATCCTATTCAGAGGGGCCGGTTTCTCTAAATATGCCCCAGGTGAGTTTTGGGGGAACAGTATCGGTGAAAACAGTGTCCAGGAAGACCTTGGGTTCCGGCCTGGGGTGGGGGAGGCTTAGGACAGAGGACAGTCCAGTCTACGACTGGGTGAGGGGAGGACGAACCCAGAGCTGGGAATCTGGGATCTGTGCCTCTGTGGCTTCTGGAGCCCTTTCCATTTCCATCGTGGGTAAAAACACCTAGCTGGACCTTGTCCCCCAGGCTGCTCCCATCAGTCCTGGCTCTGTGGGTGTTTCACAAGGCTCCTAAATTTGGGGCGGCTATATCCGGATGGTGCAGGCTGCGTGTGCCTGGGCTGCCGGCAGGAAGAAGGCCCAGCCATCCCGCCTAGCACAGTCCCAACTCCGGTGGGCCCTGACCAGGGCCTAAGGCCTAGGGTGGGGCTGGGTTGGAACACCCCTCCGCTCTCTCGTAGTGGCAGGGAAGGTGGTTCTGTTCACTGGTGCTTTTGGTTCTGGAGCAGGCCTGGGGCTCCCCCAGGGGGTTGTTGGGGTGTGGGTGCATTATGAAGGACAGGAAGCCAGCTAGCTCTTACCCCGCTTACCAGCAGGAGGCTGTTTTCATAGGAGAAATTTTCCCTGCCGGGAATTGGCAGCTGCGGGAGACCCTGTTGCCTGCCCGCTCAGGAGCTCCTGGGATCCCTGTCGTGCTCAGACACAAACGGAAACGTTGCGGCCATCTGGCAACAGGAGATGAGGATCCGGTGTTGGGGGCTTCGAGCTGGTTCTGGGCGGCACAAAGACAGAGGAGTTGTAATGGTCAAATAGTCTAGTGTGAGTCTGTTCAAAAGCTTCTCCCCACTCTTTCATCTTCCCCAAATAAAAACAAATGAACAAACAAAAAATCACTCGGGCTTTCCTTCCAGTAATCTTAACCGAAGCCAAGTGATGGGGTGTAGTCCCCTACAACCAAAGGTGCTTATGAGTCCTCTGTTGGCTTTTTCTGGAGCATGGACCCCCTCGCCTGGGTGATCCTGGTTGCTGAACAGCCTGCCAGGTTTTCCTAAGGTCCGGGGATGGGCGGGGAGAGGTCGGCCACAGACCCTGGGGACCAATCATAGGTTTCTTACAGGGAGCCTTGGAGATATAGATATTTATAGGCGACTGGGGAGGGCATTTGGGGCCAGGGTCAACTCATCTGGAATATGTGATCCTCTTGCCCCTCCGGGATCCGCGCCTACACGAAGCCTTGGAATTAATCAGAGGGTATAAATGTGTCATAAGGAGAGCTTGAATTCAGTCTGGTGATTGCAGTGTGCACCGTTTGTTACTCGGTTAGAAGCTGGGGCTGAAGCACGTGTCACTGGGCACACAACGGTGTGTGGGGACAGTAAGGTAGGGAATCAGCAACTTGGGCTTGTATATTTTGCCACAGGATGGTATATTACTGGTGCATTTCACTGCTGCAGGGGAGCGTGGAAGACTGGACTAGTATACCTCTGGTGCATTTCTAGTGGCCGCAGTGTCTTGGCAGTCCTGCTCTGTGCATACGGATCTATTGTTTCCGCCATAATCATAAACTCACTTCCAATGAAGCCTTGCGGACCCACTGCCTTTGCGGCTCTTGTACACCGGGGTCTTGGGGAATTCTGTTTCCTGGTGAGCCCTGGAGCTGGCAGACCCAGGGCAGAAGTGCAATCCAAATGACAATTCTCCATCAGCTTGTGTGCCTGGTGGCAATTTTGCTGAGCCCTGGAGGAGGTTTCAGAAGGTCAGGTCTCTCTTCTGGGCTGGGAGGACGTTTCTCAGGCCAGCTCGGGTCCAGAGTGGTGCAGTGGCAGAACGGCTGCCGTGAGTGATTAGATGGACTCTGCTTGGGGCTGAATTGGATTTTTTTGTATTTTCTGCTATAAAATATCCCAATCATCTAATTCTGAGAGGAGAAGCCTTATTTTGAACATCTTATGAAGGCTGTCAAGTTGATTTTATATATGTATATATATATATAAATATATATATAATGTATACATGTATATATATGTAATGTATATATGTATATACATATATATACACATATATATGTGTGTGTGTATTTTATTAAAACAACTCACAAGCACCCCCAAACTCCAGACCCAGAGTCTCATGGTTTTTTGGTTCTCATTCTTTTGGGGCCCTGCTTCCATTGGCATCAAAGCGGGGTGACGGAAGCCAGCCCCCCCCCAACCAGCAAGTGTTAGTGGGGAATAGAGCCTCTTTGGTCACCCTGGAGTATGGTTGTGGAGAAAAGAAGGAGTGTCCTCAGCGCCAGGGATATACATGGGAGGGTTGTATACAGGAAGATAGTGCAGAGTGAGATCGCAGTTCTGATCCTGTTCTGTGGCTCCGTGGCAAATAGGTTCATGTGACCTTGGGCAAGGCAGTCCCCTCACTGGCCTGGTCTCCTTGCCAGGAGTAATGTTTACTTGAGCATTTGCATAGTGCTTGTAAATGCATAAATGAGGTATTGCTCCCATTTCCCAGAAGACAACAGAGGCAGGAGAGGGGGATGGAAGAGTTCGACCTTCATGATACCTCTTTCCACTCAAGGATGGGAGTCTAGACCCCAGTGGCCTCAGGGGCACTCTGAATGCCTGGGCTCCGTACCCTCTCAGTCAAGCCTCCCTTCCAGAGCCACCTCACTTCTGAGTACAGCTGAGCAGAAGGAGGTGGAGTGGGGAGGGGGAGCGTGGGGGGGACGCAGGGCTAGGATCATCTGCTTCTCTTCCTGGATGTCTCATCTCTGGTCTCAGTGGGAGTAAAGGGCCACTGGGGTTTTCAGCGGCACAGAATACACGATGCCTTTGCTTAGTACAGATGGACACTCCCTGCAGGGGGGTGAATATATGTTGAGAAGGAGAGCAGGAGTCTCTGCCAGCGGTGTGCGCAGGGGTCCCGAGGGCCTGTAACCTCCATTCCCTGAGCTCTCTACTTGTTCAGAGGCAAGGGAGGTTCGAAAAGCACCCCACCTCGGCGCCAGTTTCCCCGCCAAAACCAAAAGAGGGGCGGGAAGAACACGGTCAGGGGATTTGTTCCCTCCTCTTCCCTTGCGGCCTGAGCAGGGGGACAAGATGATATTTCTTTCTAACCTCTTTCTACATTTCCTTCCTCCTTTTTTCCCTTCTGTTTTCTTTCGCGGGCTGTATTCCTTTTCTTCCAATGTCTGTCGTCTTTTTCCATCTCCTCAGTCTCTGTGTCTCCGAGACACCCTCCCTCTTCTCCCAAACCTTAGGCCCTCTTTCCCTCCCGCCCCAGCCCGGCCGCGGCGCCTTCAGGCCCCGGGGGAGGGCGTGTGTCCACGTGGCGCTAAGTCAGTCCGCCTCTTCCCACGTCTCGGTGCGCGAATTTCTCCCTGCCCTTCACCCACCCCTCGGTGGGCTGGGGGCGGCTGTCAGAGCGGGCGTCCGCTTGTCTGTCTGTCTGCCCGCAGGATGACGGAGCGGCCGCCGAGCGAGGCGGCCCGCAGTGACCCCCCGCTAGAGGGACGGGACGCGGCCGAGGCCCGCATGGCCCCCCCGCACCTGGTCCTGCTGAACGGCGTCGCCAAGGAGACGAGCCGCGCGGCCCCCGCGGAGCCCCCGGTCATCGAGCTGGGCGCGCGCTGCGGCCCGGGGGGCGGCCCCGCAGGTGGGGGCGGCGCCGCGCGGGACTTAAAGGGCCGCGACGCGGCGGCGGCCGAAGCGCGCCATCGGGTGCCCACCACCGAGCTGTGCAGACCTCCGGGGCCCGCGCCCGCCTCGGCCCCCGCGGAGCTGCCCGGCGACGGCCGCATGGTGCAGCTGAGCCCGCCCGCGCTGGCGGCCCCCGCCGCCCCCGGCCGCGCGCTGCTCTACAGCCTCGGCCAGCCGCTGGCCTCGCTCGGCAGGTCAGCGCCGCGGCGGGAGGGCCGGGGGGGGGGCGGGCGGCCACGGGGCGGCTCTCGGGCCGGGCGCCCCTTCTGCCCCTCGGAGCGACCGCCTTCCTCCCGACGGCGCGGAGCGGCTGGAGCGCAGGAAGAGAGGGGGTGTTGGAGACCCGAGGGCGGAAAAGCCTGCACGCCCGCGCCCGTGCGCCAGCGACCAGGGGGTCCCCTGTGGGCGCGTGCGTGTGCGCGGGGCTGGCTGTGGGGGGCTCCGTGCGTGGGTGTGCGTAAGCCCGGGGCGGGGGGTCCACGCCTTTGGCAGTGCGGGCTGTGGCTGCCAGTGAGCGGGAGCGCGCTGGCCGGGCTGGATTTGGGGGGGGCGGGGGGTGTGTGTGTGTGTCTGTGTGTGTGTGTGTTAGGGTTAGGGTTGGGTGTTTGGTGTGGACCGAAGGGGGTGTGTGTGTGTGTGTTAGGGTTGGATCTGTGGTGTGACCGAAGGGAGTGGCTTGAGTGTGAGTACCAGGCAAGAATGTGTCTGAATGCGCTCGCTGTGAAATTCTTCTGGAAGCTGCAGCCCTCAGTGGACAGGTAAGTGATACGATCCCAGGGTAGTTGCAAGAGGGCTCCCTCCCCAGGAACTGCTCCAGGCCGGTGTGGGGAGTGGATCCCTCCCTCCCCTCCTGAGCCCCTCTGCCCCTAGCTGTGGTCTCAGGCTGGGGCCCGTACCCCCACTGTGTTAAGGTGTCCATTCCCCTGCTGGGGCCACCGAGACAGTGGGGAGATAGAGGTAGGTTTGGGGTGGACACAGGAGGATGAGGCAGGGGTTGACAGTGTGGGGCAGTTACTGAGTCTGTGGGAGACCTTGAGGAAGAAGCTATTGAGAGCCCAGAATGGGGGGGGGGGCATGTAAGCAGTGGTCCCTCGAGGGAGGTTTCCTTTCTGTTGTCTGTCCTCAGGCCCCCGGGGCCTGTGTGAAGGTGGGGTGATTTGTGGGGAAAGGGACCGTGTGTCCCGTGAGGTGCTAGATTTGCACACTATCAGGTGTGAAGGCCACCCCTGCTTGTGTGAGTACCTGATTGGGAGGGGAGGTGTGTGTGGGTTGTGTGCTCGCCTCCGGGAAGGGGGTATGTCTGCTTGTGGGGTGTGTGTGTTCATTTTTGCGTTTGCTCCATGTGTTCACTTCTGATTGTGTGGCGGGGGAGGGGTGTGTGGGGGTGTGGCCGCTTCTCCCCTTGCTTGTCTCACCGAGGAGAGTGGGAGCATTCTGTGAGTGTGTTTGGGTGTCTGTGTGTGACGGACCTTCTGTCCCAAACTCAGGTATGAAGGGAGCAGGGTTGCCCCTGTTTTCCCCGGGGGGCGGGTGCTCAAGAACATGTGGGGAGGATCGCTAAGGAGCCTTTCTCCCCTCCACCTACGTGTGATCCTGTGATCTGCCTGCTCCCTCCCACAGTGGGTTCTTTGGGGAGCCAGATGCCTTCCCTATGTTTGCCACCAACAACCGAGTGAAGAGGAGACCGTCCCCTTATGAGATGGAGATTACTGATGGTGAGTGTACCTGCCTCTTCTTTTGTCCTCACTCCTCATGCTGGCTAGAGCCCCCTGAAGGGGGGATCACCAGGGACTCCTCCATAGGTGTCTCACGTAGATGGGCTGGCTACCTTGGAACTCAAGTCTGCCAGAGTCCTTGCCCTGCAGCTGACTTAGGTCGAGGGGAGGTTGTGGGTGGGGCTGGGGGGGCCATCCTCTCGGTCCTGGGAAGAGGGCACATGGCAGTGAGGACACATTGTGGCGTTTAGGCCAAACCTCTGGGGTCAGTTGTAGTCCCCACTGTTGCTCCGTTCCTACACTTGGCAAGAATCCCCTGGGGGAAGACAGAACACACGGTGCTCCCTGCCTCTAAGCACTGACCCTCAGGGATTTCTTGCACCTCCTCCCAGGTCCTTTTTGGAGTCTGGAGTTTGCTCCCTGCCTGGAATTACACCGTTAAGGCCCTTGTCCCAGGTCCCTATACTGTGGGGCCCCCCTCGTCCCCTGTTCCATACCCAGGACTGAGACCTGGAGTTCCCTTCCTGACACCATAGATTCTACCCTGACCCGTCCGCATCCCCCTGAAGGTCCTCAGCACTACTATTGTGAACTACCCGAGTAGAACTACCCGAGGGCGCTGAACCTGGGAAAGGGGTTGGATGAATGGGAAATTTGGAGTATCCTGTCCCTCTTCCCATGTAGTAGAGGGGACCCAACACCAGGGGGCAGGAGAGCAGGCCCTTCAGAGCCCAGGACTTGGAGCAAATCCCTGGAGCTGCCAGTGTCAGCCTGGCTGGGGCCTGGGACTCCTGTAGGAAGGACACCTGAGGTCTTGAAGCCAGACTGGGATTTATTCAAGGAGCCAGTAGGAGGGTTATGTATTGAGCTGGAGCTTCTGGAGAGGAGTCCTCTGGGGTGTTCTGGAGGGGAGGGGGCCTAGAGTCTAGATAAGAACAGACCTTGTAAGACCTAACCAGCCCAGGACATGAGGTGTAGGTCCAGGAGGGAAGGGTGATGGGGTGTCAGTGCTGCTGGGTTAGAGAGGGGAGGGGGGTACACCAAACGGGAAGTGGGCAAGACCAGCCACGAAGTTCCCTAGGGAAGAGGCATTTTCTACAGAGGGCAGAAGCAATGAGAATCAGAGAAGAGGAAGGAGGAGAAGGGGACAAGGGGGTGAGGGTTTGGGGGGAGTGCAGAAGTATAGGGAAGCCGTTACTCATAAATGTCACCAGTATTTACTGAGCACCTACTCAGTGCGTGGCCACAGAGAGGCAGAGGATGCAGAGGGATGGACAGACTCCAGGAAGAGGAAGGTGCGGAGAGGTGGGGAGTTCTCTGGGAAGGTGCCAGAGAGGAATAGACAGAAATGGAGGTGAAGAGGAGGGTATGTGTGGGGGGAGTGCAGAGTATGTCCGTGAGACTTTGGAATCAGAGATTTCACCAAAAAGAGTCCATAGAGGTGGAACTGATGCAGGGGCTAAAGTCGGGACTTGGTGTGGATTCCTGCTGCTGACCTTTTCTGGTTCTCGGTGTCCTCATTTGGAAAGTGGGGAGAATAATAGCTTCGTCACAGCTTGCTGAGAGAGTACAGTGGGGTAAAGTGTTTTTAGGGCCTGGCTGGGGGTGGGTGCTCCTTCTGGAGTTCGGTCTCACTGCAGCTGTGAGAGCTAGCTGCTCCCTCAAGGTCAGCCAGCATTAGCCAGGGAGCAGGGATGGTCCTCCTCGTGTCGTAGCTGAAGGATGCCCCTCTGTCTGGCCTGGAGGCCAGAGAACAGCGAGCCAGGGGAGGACGGCCAGCGGGTGTGCTGTTTTTCCCAGCCTAGGGCTGGCCTTTGGCAAAGAGTCAGCTGCCCGTTGGGGTTTGGAAAGACAGCTTTTAGAGGCACGGTGGGCAGGGGGTGCGGAATCCTCCCTGAGAGATGGTGTGTGTGTATGTGTGTGTGCATCCGTGCATGTGTGTATCAGTGTGTAGGTGTGTCCGTGCAAGTAGGAGAGAGAAAGATGATCAAGCAAGGAGCGCTGGCACGGATGAGCCATCCCGGTCTGTCCTTAGCTGGGAGGCAAGCAATAGGTCCAAGGGGAGGCCTCAAGCCCTCCTCCTCTCCTCTTCTCCCCTACCCTAGTTTCCCCTTTCTGAGGTCTGGTGCTAGGGGTTATCGAAGAGGGTGAACAGATATCCCCAGCCTTGGAGTTCCTTCAGTGCACAGAGACTGGTGACTGCCGGGAGCTCAGCTCTGTGCCTCAGTATTGGGGACAGAAGAGACCACCTCAGCCCAGGTGCTCAGGAGCACTAGCAGGACCCTCTTCTGTTTTCTCTGGCTTTGGGAATCCCAGGTCAGGCTGGGACATTTAGTGCAGTGCTTTGAACGCCATAGGTGCTCAGTACGTGCACGCTGATGTCTGCCACTGCCCCACAAGTCTTAGTACATGAATATAGTCTGAATACTGGTCTCGTCTGTAATCAGTGGACATGGAGAGACTGAGGCAGCCTCCGACACCTGCTTAGAGCCTCAGGCCATGCATGGCCCTCCACTTCTCTTCTGGGGGAGAGAGCCCACAGGGTAGGTCCTTTTCCCTCCATTCCCCCCACCTGCCAGCATGATCAGCCTATTCTGTGTTTTCCATCACCCTTAGAATAAGGTCCCCACACTGACCGTGGAGACCTGTGGGGTCTGGAGCCAGCCTACTCTGATCACGCCCATACTAATGATCCAGGTTGGCTTTGGCCGTTTTCTAGCTCAGGGCCTTTGCACATAGTGTTATGTCTTACCTTCCTGGGCCTGGCTGGCTCTTACTCAGCCTTACCTTATAGATGTCACCTTCTCCAGTTTGCCATCCCCAACCACCTCAGCTAAATGTAGCAGCTCCTTTCCATCTGTTATTACAGATGTTCATTTGTTTGCTACTTGTTCATCATCTGTCATCGCCATTAAATTGTACGCTCCATGAGGGCAGGGACACTGTCTGTTGCCCTTAGTGCCTGGCACGGTGCCTGGTTCTTAGTACATAACTGATGGATGGGTGGTAATAGTTGACATTTATTGAATGTTTAAGCTGAGGCAGGTATTGTCTTAAGGACTTTACCTGTGTTAGTTGTTAGATCCAAGTGACAATCTTTGATTTCAGTTACTAGTATTATCTCCATTTTAGGGATGAGGAAGCTAAAGCACAGATAGTTTAAGTAACCTGCCCAGAGTCACTATCTAGTGAGTAATAGTCAGGAATTCAATTCTCCAGAGTTTGTCTTTCTCACTGGTGCTGTACGGCCTCTTGGCACAATGAATGAATGACATATGGTCCCTGTCCTCAAATGTCTCACAGCCCCAAGAGGGAGACAAGCATAGACACATCCAGTAATGATCAAAAGTGATGAAGGCGTGCCTGGGTGGTCCAGTCGGTTAAGCCTCCGACTCTTGATTTCAGCTCAGGTTGTGATCTCAGGGGCATGGGATTGAGCCCCTCATCAGGCTCCATGCTCAGCGCAGTCTGCTTAAAAGACTCCCTCCTTCTCCCTCTGCCTCCCCCCCACTCCCCGGTTGGATGCTCTGTGTCTCTTTCTTAAATCAATCAATCAATCTTAAAAAAAAAGGGGGGGGTAGATCAGGGGTTTGGAGGGCCATGGTGGTTGGTGAGGTCTGTCCAGAGGGGTTGAGGGAAATCCCCCGAGTGGAGGAAACAGATGAATGGGGGTTTGAAGGCTGAGTAGGCATTTTCTAAGTAAAAGGCAAGAAGGCGTTCTAGGTTTCCCAAGTTTTCCAATGGATGGTTTCTCTTCTTCCCCACAGGAGAAGATGCCTTGGGGGACCTCCATCTCATTTTTTTAACTCTTGTCCTCCTACCTCCAGGTCCCCACACCAAAGTAGTGCGACGCATCTTCACCAACAGCCGAGAACGATGGCGGCAGCAGAATGTGAATGGGGCTTTTGCTGAGCTCCGCAAGCTGATCCCCACACATCCCCCGGACAAGAAGCTCAGCAAGAACGAGATCCTCCGCTTGGCCATGAAGTACATCAACTTCTTGGCCAAGCTGCTCAATGACCAGGAGGAGGAGGGTACCCAGCGGGCCAAGCCTGGCAAGGACCCTGTGGTGGGGGCTGGTGGAGGAGGCGGTGGGGGAGGGGGAAGTGCGCCTCCCGACGACCTCCTGCAGGACGTGCTCTCCCCCAACTCCAGCTGTGGCAGCTCGCTGGATGGGGCCGCCAGCCCGGACAGCTACACAGAAGAGCCGGCCCCCAAGCACACTGCCCGCAGCCTCCATCCCGCCATACTGCCAGCCGCTGATGGAGCAGGTCCTCGGTGATGGGGCTGGGGCCGCTCAGGACCAGCCAGGAGGGCACTCTCAGGCCGCTGGGACCATGGGCTTCAGGGCAGGTGGGGTGAGGATCGGGCAGCTCTGAAGCAGGGTGATGGACTCGACGAGCTTTCCTTGATGTCTGAACTTTGCGGAGCCCTAACTGCCCCAGGGGCGGCTTTCCTGTTTCCTGCCTCAGTGGGAGAACAGAAAAATGGAGCAAAGTGGTAGGTACTTTTTATGAAGACGGCACGGTCTTCCCCCTCCCCCCCTCCAATCCCTAAGACTTCTCCAGTAAGAAGTTCGACTGGCACTGCTTTTGGCCTGGAGCTTGGGGGCCCCGTCTTTGCTGAGACCTGGGGTTGTCAGCTCTCCCCGTGGGCATCCAGCAGCCTCTGCCTTGCCTTTAGCCCCTCCCAAGCTGGCTGGTGTGGCTTGTGTGGCCACTCTGTCCAAATACGTAGGTAGCCAGTAGCCGCCCATTTCCGGGTGAGCCCCATCTTCACCCTGGCCCATGTCGGTCCGCCCAGCTTGCTAGCTGCTGCAGAGAGTCCCAGGCCTCGAGGTGCCTTCTACAGGGCCTGGTTGAAGAAGATGGCCAGTGGGCAGCCTGCTCTCGACTAGCTGGGCCAGAGGGTCAGAAAACCCAGTAGCCCTTACTGCTTGCCCCGGGGAGCAAAGCTCTGCTTTCTCCCCACTGAGACTTGCCTTCCTAATTCTTGTGGGAACTGAATCTGTGGCTGGCAGCCTGCCCGGTCAGGCCTCATGTGAAGGCAGAGAGAGGGAAAATGAGGAGAGTGAAATTGAGCCAGCGCTCTTTGGGGCTGTGGGTTCAAATCCTGACGGTGTCCAGAGCCACTTGCCTGTATTCTCCGCTCCCCGTCACTGTTCACGAGGTGAGCCGATGGCCATGTGCCTCTGCTGAGCGTGGATGTGCAGCCCCATCTGTGTGTCCTCCCCGATGCTCAGAGGGACCTTCCTTCTCCAAGGTGTCTGTTTGCTGACGGTCTGGTCGGAAGCCAGCTGAGCACAAACCCTGTCCTACGAATTCCTGGCATTTGGGATTTTTGTTTGACTTCAGTCATTGGTGGTGGGATCTTTAGGTCTTGATATGACCTAGGCTCCAGCCGCACTTCGAGGGCAGGGGAAAACCAATCGGAGACCAGGCACTGGCTGAGACCCAGACAAACGCACATTCACTTAGCAGAATCTTCAACACCCCTCGATTATACAGCTTTCAGTCATCTAGGGTGTGTATGGAAGGCTGGCTTACTGCAATAAGAGCGCTCCCCTCCAATCGTTGTACATGAAATTTTTGTAAATCAAACCCTTATCCTTCATCTTTTAAAGAAATACTACCGCAAGTCCTTTTGTAAAGTGAAGAATTTTTTTGTAGAGTGGACCACTGTCCCTTGTTGATCTCTCGTGTCAGTCCACATGGTGGGACATGGTTTTCCTCAGGCCAGGCCTGCCTGTGACATGCGTTCCAAGCCCATGGAACAAACTCCACACGAGTCCTATATACACGTCATTGTACCCTCAAGTCCCCGCAGCCTCCTCCCACAGGCTCCGCCTTTGAGGTTAGAGGGAAAACCGTCCTGCCCAGTGAAGGGCCTTGAGCACGGCCCTGTGCACATAGGGCATGAGCCTGGTTCCCTCCCCTCCTTCCTAAGTTGTGGGTTCCCGTTTGTGAGTAGGGGAGCAACATGGTAATCTTTTAGCCCTCAGACTTGTAGAATGACGTGGATAAGTTACCTCTCTCAATGTCAGTTTCTCATAAATACCCTGGCTTGGCCTGTCTGCTAGGGCTGTGGTGTAGACGAAGTGGAATCATGAAAGTAGATGCATTTTGAGACCAGAAAGAACACTTTTGCCCTCAGTATCATTCCCGCAATGGGGTTCCCATCCTGAGTCCAGGGCCTCGGCAGTGGGCCAGTCTGCCTGACTGCACAGCATTTGGGTAATTTAGGTTCCAAACCACTTTCGCCGGAGTTATCCTGATTGTCCTCATTTCTCCAGGTTGACCTCATTTGTGTCTCCTTCCAGGGGGAGGCACAGGAGTGAGAATGGAAAAAGATATGGGCAGAATACGTAAGACATAATACAGCTTCCCCCAACGGGCCTGGGTAGGGATGGGCAAGGCTTCATGTCTTTGTAAGGCCGACAGAAGATCCAAAATTTTAATTTTCATTTGCATCCCCTTCACCCCGCCCACCGTACCCTCCTCCTTCCTCTGCCTCATCACCTATGAAGAAATGGCAACGTTTCAAGAATAATACCTGTGCAAAGGGAAAAGATGTAAAGGGGAAAAAAAGCGAGGAGAACAGACATGATTGTAAGGACTGGAGGGATTCGCATCTTTTTGGGAAAATTCATATGCTTTTATTGGTGGCGGCAAACGATCAGATGGTACAACCTTTCTCCTTTTCCGAAAACAGAACAAAGGGCACAGCATCTGTAGTCAGCCGACAGCTATCTTGGCCTTGGGGTGGTCTGGTCGTACTTGGGATTTCGATGGTACGTGGCCCCCCACCGAAGGCTCGCCCCTGCCCGTGTACATAGAGCGCATTGTTCCTGTGGGCGGGCCCAGCACTTTCCGTCAATGTTGTACTGTACGTGGTGAGTTGCGTTGGTCTCTGCATTTTTCTGCAGAAGAGGAGTAACCGCTCCAGGTACCTTGACCTTTGTACAGCCCGGAGGCCAACACTGTGGGCGTGACTCTTTAGCGACACAACCCTTGTGGTGATGATGTGTGTATATATATGAGGATATATTGGGAAAATTTCTAAATAAAAGTTTTACAGAGGGGCCTGGACTGTGTCCTTGCAGCTTGCACCCCCGCGCCTGGGAGTTGGGACATTAAAAGGAAGGGCCTGGCAAGAGTCTGTCTCTCCCGAAATGGAGGGAACTCCAGGACTCAGCTGTCCTCTTGGGTGGGATCCCGCCCCTACCCTGAGGCTCTCCCACTTAGGGTTCTATTCTTTTCCTTCTGCCAGGCCTCACAGTCGGGGATTCTTCTTAGCTTCGTGCACCCACGCTTTTGGCTCAGGGCCGCCCCACAGATGGTTCCCTGTGTGTGTCGGGTTCAGCTCCCATGGCTAGGGCAGTTGCTTTTATCATTGGTTCAGGAGAGATTAAGTTCTCAGCAGAGCAGGATCCCAGGGGCCCTGATGACTCAAAGGGAGGCTGTCGCTCTTATGCCTGGCTCTTCAGAGTTGGGGGTGGTGGGTGCAGGGTTCACGTGGGGCTCGGGGACAGGCTGAAGCTTTGGGAGTAGTGATCAGTGAATGGAGGCTCAGGAATGGGAAGGCCGGTACAGGCAGGAACTCTGGGTTCTGGGGGTGGGGGGGGCTCTGCATATGGACTGCTGGAACTTCAGGGAGCATGGTAGGTCAGCATTTCCAGTGGAGCGCCAGTCCTTTCATTCATTTAGCAATATTTTTTGAGCCCCTCCAATGGGCCAGGTGTTATTCTAGGTACTGGAGATCCAGCAGTGAAGAAAACCAACATCCCTGTTCTTGTGTTGCTTGAATTCTAGCAGGGAGACCGTAAACACACAGACACACATGAACATATGAAATATGTTGATTATGGGGTTGATATAGTAAAGACATAGCACATTAGAAGGTGATTAGTATTAGGGAAAAAAGATGTGCCCAGAAGGGAACTCAAGGGGCCCATGGACAACCCTGGCTGCTTTGGGGTCAGCCTTGCTCATCTTGTGCCAGGCTTGGATCTTGGCTGCCCCTGTCCTAGGAAGCTTCCAACCATAGCTAGGACGGCCAGGGCTTGGCAGAGCTTGGGGATCATGTTTTGGCCTGTAGGGAAGCTCCTGGGCTTTTGGAAGACTCCCAAGTGTGCTTCTCCCTGGCCCGGGGGCAAGGAGGCCCTTGGGCGGACAGGATGATGAGACTTAGTCATGGGGGGAGGGTAAGAGGGTGGGGAAGAGAGAGAATGTGCACAGGGGAGTTAACATTTCAGAGGCTACAGTAAAAGGGGGTTTGGGGTTGAGGAAGTGGTTAGCCGAGCCCAAGGCAGCGGTCACTGATGTTCTGGCCAGAACGGTCAGGGGAGGAGAAGAATGAGAAGGGAGGAGCACCCATTTCCGGAAGGACCTTTCCCATGGTGGGGGGCAAGGCGGTCCGCCTCCAGAGAGGTCAGGAGGACCTGACTCTGTGGCCACCAGGCAGAGGCTGCAAGCCTATTGACTGACCAGGTGGGCCAGGCCCTTGGGGATCGTTTGGGCTATTGTCCCCATCTCCAGGTGGGAAGACTGAGGCCCAAAGAGGAAAGCAGTCTTCCCAGGGCCACACATCCCAGGAATGGTGACGACAGTGGCAGGGAGGGCAGGACTAGGCTTCCTGCCTCCCAGGACATCCTGTGCCCACCTCGGGGAAGGGACCGCATTCTTTCCCTTCTGCCCTTTGTTTTCTCTGCTCCTATTGGACCCTCCTTTCTGTCCCGCTGCCTTTTTGTTTTTGTTTTTTTTTTAACCATCCAGTTTTGTACTTTTTGTTTTATCATCTGCGTCCATCTTCCTTTCATCCTTCCTTGTCCCCAGCATCCAGAAGACTGCCCTGACACTATGGGGCCTTCCTTCCCTCTGTGCTGGCTAACGTTTGCCCCCTTTTCCGCTTCCCCACTCAAACACGAGCCCCTCAAAGGCCAGACCACGCCTCATTTGTCCCTAGGCCTCCAGCGCCCCATGGCAGACTTGGCATGGGACCCTTTCAATATTTACTGAATGCAGAAGTTCTATGTTTGGAACGTCCTAGCTCAGTGTTGAAGACAATAGGGAAGAGAGGGGGGATGGGATGGATGGGTGGGAGGCTGGGTCATCCCTACAAAGATGCCTCCTGCAATGCTCCCCCTACCCCGGCCTGAAACCGCAGTCCTGGGCTGGTTAGGGGCAGATGGACAGCTCTGCTCCTTTGGCTGCTTTTGCTAGTGGGGAGGTGGGGTGTGAGCTTTCTTGGGCTGGGCCCCAGCAGCCTGGTTATCATACTGGACCTGGGTGGGGCGAGGTGGGGCTGATGAAGATCAGGAGGCTGTTTATCCACGTACTCATGGCAACCTTGCCCCCTTATGCTGCCCACTCCCCCTTCTCTACTTGCAAAACAACGGAAGGTGCCCTCTCTGGCCCCATGGCCCGTGCAAGCCAGGCAAGTGCCTCTGAGCCGCGTAGTGAGGACAAGCCATGGTGCTGCGCACGGTGTCCAACAGTGTCTAGCAGTGGCCATCATGAGTCAGAGTAAGGAACCGAGTAAGTCAGGATCCCCCAGGGAGTCCTTT
Source organism: Mirounga leonina (assembly GCF_011800145.1). Taxonomy (NCBI): domain Eukaryota; kingdom Metazoa; phylum Chordata; class Mammalia; order Carnivora; family Phocidae; genus Mirounga; species Mirounga leonina. Next base: position 57,454,037 of record NW_023270447.1, read on the forward strand.
CTGTTGTCCAGAGAAGGAAATGAGGCCTAGAGACGGGCTGGGGTTTCACCTAGGTTATGCAGGATTTGAATTCCGGTCTGAGTCCAGAGCCAGTACTCACTGCCCTTTAAGAGGGGAAGAAGAAATAGCCAGTAAGTAGTTGGTGTTCTTTGAACAGACAGGCCTGTGCTGTGCTGTGGGAAAACCAGTAGCTCGGCTTGTCCAGCAGTCTGCCCAGAACCACGGGCGACGAGTGTGGGCACTGGCGAGCTTGCCTAGAGCAACGGGCTCGGCTGGAGGCCAGGCAGTAAGGGCGGTCGATGTGGTGTCGTTGGTTCAGGGAGGGAGAGGCCAGGACATGGGTGGAATAAAGCACGAGATGCAGTTGGGCCGCAGAAAGAGCCTGGCCTTTGGGGTCAGACATACCTGGGTTTACGTTCCAAGACTACCACGGATCATACTACTGTGTGACTTTGGGTAAATCACTCACCCTTTCTGAGCTTCAGTTTTGTCACCTGCCAAGCGAAGACACTAACTCTCACCTTCCTGGGCTGGCATGGGACTTCAAAAGAATCTACGTAAAGTGCTTGTGTTTTATAAAAAGAGCCATTGTTATTGCTAGAAATGGGGTTGGGATAGGGCTATACCTGGGGATGGCAGAAGAGAGAAAGAAGGCAGAGTGGGCAGTGGGAACATTAATCATTCCTAGCAGCAGGAATTCCTCTGGACCTGCGGCATGGACGAGGGATGTTCCCTGTCCCTGTCTGCCCGGGGCTCGGGGGCTCGGGGGCTCGCAGGCTGGGCGGAGTTGGGGTGGAGGGGAACGGGTACAGAGCACTACAAAGCCAGAGGAAAGCGTTGCGAGAGAGAGGCCCAGGAGCTAGGGGAGACCCAACTCGGGCCCTGGAGGCCCGGAGTAAATGTTTGCTGAATTGAAAAGAGCCTGAGGTGGAGGCTGGGGAAAGCTTCCTGAAGAATGCCATTTCCTGTAATCCAGGTGCCTTTGCAGGGAGGCACAGCCTGTGTCGAGCCCCGGGCATCTTCTCTCAATGGCAGATGCCAGTTGCTGCATCGAGGCTGGTCCTCCCTCCCAGGGACCCTTCTCCTGCCCAGGCCACCAGGAATCGGACAGGGCTGGGCTACTAGAGCTCCCTGATGCCCACTGTGACATTCCCTCTGGCTCCTCCTTTCCCGTCCCACTCACTTAGTCTGAACCCTGCCTCCCTCCCCAGCTCCTGGCCTTCTCTGTCCACACAATAACAGGATGTGATCCGTTCGAGAGAGGAAGTGGGGAGGACGGGCCTGCTGATAGCGCATTTCTGACTCTCCACTCTGCGCCCCCCTCCCCTCTGGGCTGCCTTCCGTGAGGCTGCCTCTTCCCCAAGGCCCTGCCTGCTTCGGGAGGGATGAGTTTGGGGTCTTGGGACTTCTCAGGCCTATGTAAGCCAATGGAAAGATACCCACTGGCCCTCTGTGAGGCCTGGCCCCCTGGCTCGGGCTTTGCTGATCTGGAGACAATGGTCCGAGATGCTGACACTCAGGGAGGCTTGCCTGACAAACTCTGGACTCCAGAGTATTTTCTGGAGCTCCTGGAGCCTGGGGGTGGGCAGGTGGGTCCCTCAGCCTCCACATCAGCAGGGCTGCCCCCACACACCTGTTGCCACACGGGCCTGATCCAAGGCAGTGGGGCGGTAGAATCAATCAAAAGGTCCTCGTCAAGCACTGACTGGGACAGAGCGTGGGCCAGGCGGCCCAGATGCAAAAGCGGAGGCCCTGAGAGGCAAAGGGACTTGTTTAAACAGCCTAAACTAGAGCTAAGCTGGGGCTAGAACCCAGATCTCCTAACTCCCCAGCTCGGGGCAGGAGGCCAGCGCTGTCCGGCCGAGCTTTCTGGGAGGGTGGGCGCACTCTATGTCTGCCCCGTCCAATGCTGTAGCCACGAAGCGCACGTAGCTCTTGAGCACTTCAGTGGCTAGTACAGTAGGGTAACTGAATTTTTGTTTGTTTAATTTGAATTAACCTAAATTTAGACCTGTTAAGATGCCAAAGTCCCAGGGAAGAGCAGATTGTCATAGAGAGAGGCCGGTGGACCCGAGCCCCAGACCCAGGAAGCTCAGGAAGAGGACGTGGGTCACTGAAGGTTAGCCTCAACCTGTGCTCGGTGTCTAGTTTATACCAAAGGGCTGGGATTTTGACTCTGCTGGCTCACTGACTCCTCCCTACAATCCCGAGCAAGGGGACAGTCACTCCCATTTTACAGATGAGGTCAGACAGGTTAAATGATTTGCCCAAGGTCAAGCGGCTGAGAGAGAAGCCCAGCTGGGATTCTGACCCCGGCTGTTCAGGGGGCCAGTTCGCTGGCTTCCCCACTGCTGGCGAAGCCCTTCATACTGTCGGAATCACTGCAGAGAGGCACCAGCTAGTCCCGGGCCGTTAGGATGGGACTTCCCTGAGGGAAAATCAGGGGGCTCCTCCATACATTGTGGGAGGAGAGGGTGGGTCATATGCTATTCTGTGAGTTCCCTGATACGGGCGGGAGACACGATCTCTCCTGACTCAGTCTCACTGATGCAGACGGTGGTTTGAAGATAACAGTCCCCTCTCCCTAGGCAACCCCCACCTCCTCATCATCCCATAACTAGGCCTTTCTGAGACCCCGTGGACCTACGGGACCAGGGTGGAAAACTCTTTCCCACCCATGCCTGGTGACAGCTCAGCCAGCTGAGACCTACGAGCCCAGGGTCCTCTGCCCTTTGCAGCTCACCGTCTGCAGCCTGGGACCTGTGGTGCTCCTGGGTCCCAGGCTCTGCAGGATCCCGGGAGGCTGGGCCTTCTGCCCTCTGGCCGTTCCCACACAAGCGGGCCACGGTGCCTTCTCTTGGGCTCCACCCCTCTCTGCAGCGGTCCCCTGGGAGCTGCATGTTCAATGGGCTATCAGGCCTCCCCATCACTCTCACGCCCCTCTCCATTACCCCTGAATAGGTGGGATCCAGACAGACACAGGCACTCCCAGCCCCAAGCCCCCAGGCAATCTCGCCCAGGCCCGCCAGGGACCTCAGAGCTCTGCTGCCGGCTAGATGCCCGGCCCGGCTGGACACTCAAGTCCTGGGAAGCGGTGACTCTGTTGTCTGGCGGTGGCACATTCTAAAGCAGCTCTTTAAACTAGGGACCAGCAGGCTGTGACTGCCCTGGTCTACGGTGCTAGGATTCGAGCCTGTGTCTCATGACAGGTACAAGTTGAGGTCGCTAAGACCCTAGGAGTCAGCACGCAGGGCTTGTCTGCTTCCCCGCCTCCAAGTGGGTTTCTGGCAGCCTCCGCAGATTCCTCGGGGCCATGCAATGGGGCGGGCAGGACAGGGCGGTGGTTGCCTGGCGTGCTTATTTTTTGAGGAGGGGGGCAGGGTGGCCCAGAGGGCCCTTCAGGGTCCACATCTGCTTGGTTGGGGCCCAGCCAAAGCGGGGCTGGCCTGTCCAGTTGCTGGGAGCCGGCTGGCAGGCTTTCTGTATGATGCTAATGAGGGGGGTGGCAGGCGAGGAGGGGGAGGCTTTGCTTTTGTCCTGCACTTGTCCTTGCTGGAGGGTCCTCAGAGAGAGACAGGGGGCCTCCTCAGACCCAAGTAGCCGTGATTAGCCTGCCGTCACTCACTTTGATGGCTCCGAGTGCTCTGGGGGTGTGGCCAGAGTTTCAGGGAGGGAAGGGGGGTAACATGCCTGGTCCAGGGAGCATCCTAAAAAATCATGCTAGTTCTAGCCTGGAGTGAGAAATGCTCTGCCATTCTCTGCTTTCTATCCTCCCTTAAGGGCCTGTTGAGCTCCCCAAGTGTCCCACGTGCATTGTCTCTCACTTCCCCCCTCTGAGCCTTTACGTGGCTGAGATGCCCTCCCCGAATGCCCCATGGCAGGTGTACTCCTGTGTGTTCTCTACCTCAGAGGCTCAGATGCTGCATCTGCTGAATCCCCCACCCCCCCGGGGACCGGGGCCTCCCCTACTTCTGAGCTCAGACCCCCTGAACCATATCTGGGTGCTGTTTGCCATCGGCCCGTATTTGAGTCCTGGCCTCATCTCCCTGTTTGTGAGTTGGTCAGTGCTGGGACAGGGTGTCACTGGTCCCTGGTGGTTCCATCATGCCCAGAGTGTGGGCTCACATAGGTGCTCAGTAAATATTTACTGAATTATTTCATCAGATCCTCATGGTGAGTGGGCACAAATGGATTATTACCTTTTTTTTTTATTAAGGGCATTTCCAAATCTATATGAAAAAAGAGAGCATAATATAATAAATGGCATGAATCCATCACCAACTTCAACAATCATCCACATGGGTAATCTTGTTTTGTCTGTATCTCCAGCCCTCCCCACACTCCCTGTCTACAAAATGGGTTATTATGAAGCAAATCCCAAACATCATGTTACTTCATCTCTAAATTCAGATAAAAACTTTATTAATGTTCTTATAATTAAAAATAGCCACTGAATATCACTCTGTCAGATTGTATGTTATGCTCTGATAAATTCCTACCCATCCTTCAAAGTTCAACTCAAATGATACCTCTTCCTGGAAGTCTTCCCTGATCTTTTCTTTCCCCCTGGGGAGTTTAATGGCTCCTTCTCTGAGGTTCCAGTTGTATACCTCCTTCACAGCACTCATTGCTTTTTAGTAATTAATTTTTTTTTTTTTTAACGTGAGGAGGAAGTATAGTGCTTGAGAGCACCAAATAACTGTGGATTCAAATTCTGGATCCACTTACTTTCTGAGTTTAATTTCTCTGAACCTCTGTATTCTTGATGTTAAATGGGGATACAGCACTCACCTCATACGGTAAGGATTAAATAAGCTGCATCCACAGCACCTAGCCCAGTGCCTGGCACATAGTAAGCGTTCCTTCAAGAAGTGGTAGCATTGCTGATGTCACATGTCTTTCTGGACTGAGCTGGAGGGCAGGCCCCAGATGCTTCCTTTGTGTGTCCTGGCACCTGGGAGTCCTCTGTAGAAGAGCATGAGGGGGCAGGCTCCTATTAGCCAGAAAACAGGCAGACTGGGCTCCACCACAGAGTCCTAGTGCCCCTGCCTGGCCAGAGACAGATTCTTTGGCAGAGAGAGGCTCTGGGTTAACTTCGGGCTATTTAAGAGCACTAGTTAAAAATTGGAAAAGTGATTTGATTTTGCCTTTTAATGCAGATTTATTTTGTTTGTTTTTAAACTGTAAGTTGTTTTTTTTTTTCTCTTCCAACAAACATTTTTTTTGTTATAGGAACTCTGGAAAGAACAGAAAGAGAAGCAAACAAAATAAAACAAAACAAAAACCACAAACTCAGCCCAGGTCACCAATGAATACTTTGTTGTATTTCCTCCCTTTAAAAAACAAAATCTATTTTGGGGGGCGCCTGGCTGGCTCAATGAGAAGAGCATGTGACTCTTGATCTCGGGGTTGTGAGTTTGAGCCCCATGTTGGGTGTAGAGATTACTGAAAAATAAAATCTTAAAAAATATCTGTTTTTTTTTCCAGTTATGAAATTATGATTGCTTTTGTTTAACTTTTACATGCATGGAGCTCCAGACTTTTTTTTTTTAAGATTTTATTCATTTATTTGACAGAGAGAGAGAGACAGCGAGAGAGGGAACACAAGCAGGGGGAGTGGGAGAGGGAGAAGCAGGCTCCCCGCCAAGCAGGGAGCCCAATGCAGGGCTTGATCCCAGGACCCTGGGATCTTGACCTGAGCCGAAGGCAGACGCTTAACAACTGAGCCACCCAGGCGCCCCAGCTCCAGACTTTTAAAGTCATTTTCATGTTGAAGGTCAAAGCCTGACTTTCAGACAAAAGCTTCAAACGTGAGATGTTCAGATGGTTTGGGTGTGGCTGCTTCTACACGGAGTTAGAGGTGGTGAACGTGTGGCCAACCGAATGTGCCCACAATGTCTCGCACTGCCCTGCTGGGGTTTCTGTTCTGAAAAGGGGTTGGTTTGGGACAGGGCAGTACAGCTCAACACCGGATTCTGTGTTTAGATCTGGGCGCCCCTAACATTTAACAAGTATCTACTGCTACCAGCTGTTCAGACGAGTTACCCTCCAACCAATCCTGTGCAGCATTGCCGAGACACGGAGGCTCAGGGAAGGAGTCTTGCTCAGGTCACACAACCAGTGGTGTGTGAGGGTCTTGACCCCCAGCTCATTTCTCTTGGGCCCCTGAGACTTCAGCTTTGAGTCCATTCACCCCCTCCTTGCCTCATTCCTGTGCTCTACCTCTCTCTGCAAGCTCACAGCTCCAACTCGCACACCTCTAGTGATGGGGAGCTCACCACCTTTCAGGCTCTTCTTTGCTATCACTAGATACTCTTCAAGATAGGCTTTCTCTCAGTGAACAAAATGCCATCTCTCTGTGGCTCTTCTCATCCCCAGCTCTGTGCTTAGAGGGTACAGAGCACAATTTGTTTCTGGTCTAAGGCAGCCCTGTAGATATTTGGAGACAGAGACTCCTGAGAATGCTCCTTTTTAGGCTGAAAATCTTAGCTTCTCCAAATATTTAATAGACTAATGGCAAAATTAGTATCAAGGGAATAAAACAGTTTTAGTCAGGGTGAGATAAAATCAGTTATATGACTCCAAAGGCCCTGAAATATGGGGCATGCCTGATGCTAGTACTTTGATCATACGTGGTATGAAGGGGATATGTGTTCCTCCTTTATTTTCCTTTTGGGATGGAGATCCACTCCCCGTACATTTACATAGGCATTTCTTAAGGCTGGGTCCTAACCTTCCTGCTCATCCTTCCCTATCCCAGCCCCTCAGCCCCTCTAAGCCACTATTTCCAGCTCAGATCTCTCTCACACCCCAAGCTGCGTGCTGAGATGTCCCCTGGGATCTGGGAACTCAGCCCCCCATCCCTCACTAGGGCCCAGCATTCAGCTCATTGCTCTTTGCTTGTCTCATCCACTAAGCCTTGAGTTCCCCTAGGGCAGGGCTGTGCTTGGCACAGAACAGACACTCGGGAGAGTTTCGTTAAATGAATGAATACAGTCTCTTTCCTCGCCCCCAACCTGCCACTCTTCTAGCACAGCATCCACACGTTATCTAAGAGGGAGGACTAGGTGCCACTTGGACTCCGCTCTTCCGAATCCCTCCCTCCTCACATCCAGGGAGGCAACTTAGCCTGCCAGTTGTACCCCTTAAATTGCTCTTCTGTCCTCCTACTTCTCTCCACATGCTGCTCTAACCCCAGCCGTGCCTCCTGCCTCTGGACGCCCCCCCAGCCCCCAGCCCGCTCCCTGTCCCCTGCTTTGTTTAACCCCCCCTTCAAGCGGTGGTTGGAGAGACCTTGTTGAAACACAAGATGGCCCATGCCACGTCCTTGCCTAAAGCACTATAATGGTGTGTAAGGGAAAGACCAAACCTCTTAACAGGTCCCACAAGGCCATCAAGACCCCTTTCCTGACCACCCTCAGCTCTCCAGACAGGCTGATCCCTCAGCAGCTACTCCTGTCTGCACACTTTCCCATCAGCTCTCTCCCGGATGACAGGCACTTCCGATCTTCTCTCCCCTGTCCTGGGGAGCCCCCCGTCACTGCCCGACAGCTCCCAGATATACATCTCCAGCCTGGACCACGCCTCTGAACTCCTGACTCACATGCTCATCTCTGGACAAAACACATGAATCCTGCCCCTGCCGGACCTTCCCCATCTGTCCTCGGATCTGTAGCTGAGCAGACTCAAAACCTTGAAACCATTCTTGGCTTCTCTTTTTCCCTCTTGTTCCAAATCATGTTGGCTGTCCCTTCAGAACGTATCTAGATTCAGATCCTACATCCCTAGTTCCACGGCTGCTACCTTGACCCAAGCCACTGGTGGCCCTCGCCTGTCGTCTCGCGGTGGCCTCCGGACCTGTCTCCCTGCTCGCGCTCTTCTTGCTTTCCATGGTCTTCTCTCAACACAGCGGCTGCATCGTGTCTTTTGTGCTCAGAGCCTCTACCAGCTTCTTGGCTCCGTCCGATTCGGAGCTGGAGTCCCTACAATCTGGAGTCCCTACAAGGCTCCAGATGGGTGACTCTCCAGTGGCCTTTCAGACCTCCTCTCCTGCAGTCACTTCTTGATTAGCCATGCTGACACCTTCCTCATGCCCCTTCCTCGGGACCTCTGCCCTTGCTGTTTGCTCCCCGTGCCTGCCATCGGCTCCCCTCTGACAGCCGGACGTCTTGCTTCCTCACCTCCGCTCTCTGCTCAAATGTTACTTCTTAGAGGAGCCTTCCCCGACGAGGGTATGTGAACCAGCACAGCCCTCTCTGCCAGCACCCATTCTCCAGATCCTGTCGTCTTTCCCATCCTGCCCTATGACCTCTTTTGTCGATTTATTTGTTTCCTGGATAACGCCTTTAGAATGTATGCCCGGTGAGAAGTCAGCTCTTGATTTTGTTTTGTTCATTCCTGTATGCCGGGCATCTCGAAGAGGGCTTGGTCCACAGGAAACATTCAGTAAATTTTGGTTGAATGAATCAACAAATGAATGAATGAACTTTAGACTTAATATTACCTTTTCTTGATTTCCTACAGGGGAGGGCATCCCCATTTATATCCTATTGGCACTCTTCCAACTCCTTTAACATATTTGGTACAAGTAGATTACAGTTGACCCTTGAACAACATGGGGATTAGGGACACTGACCCCCCTACCCACCCCCGCACAGCCAAAAATCCACATATAACTTTTGACTCCCCCCAAACTTAACTACTAATAGCCTACTGACCAGAAGCCTTACCGATAACATGAACAGTTGATACACAGCTTTTGTATATGCGTTATATACTGTATTCATATAATAACATAAGCTAGAGAAAAGAAAATATTAAGAAAATCATAAATCATAAAGAAAATACATTTACAGTGCTCTACTGTATTTACTGAAAAAAAGTCCATGTATAAGAGGACCCAAGCCGATCAAGCCCATGTTGCTCAAGGGTCAACTGTAATTAGATACTTAATTAGATAATTGTATAATGTAAGCCCTATCTTAGTCTCTACTGTATTTCCAGCCCCATGGTAGACACTGCATATGTTGAGTGAATGAATGAAAGCAAGCCAGAATGCTATTTGGGAAAGTGACCAACACATAGAGCCCTGGGCTACACATAGGGATGCCTAGGGGTTAGCCCTAACTCTCCTACTAACTTACTGTGTGGCCTTCAGTTAATGACTGTCCCTTTCTGAGTCACAGCTGCCCCAGATGAAAAATGAGGAACAAGATCACACCATTCAAGATGAGCGTTTAGGCCAGGGGAGACTGTGATACTAGATACTAGCACCCCCAGTGTGGTTCCACCTCTGGGGCCTGCAGCCGTGGGCTGGGGAGCTGGGCTGCGCTGGAACCACCGGGCAAGGTTTGGGCCTTGGGACCTCTGCTGGCAGGCTGGGCTCTTGGCACAGGGTCAGCCCTTTAGTTTCTTGGCTGAGTGAGGAGGCAGCAGGAGGAGGTGACTGATCTTCCCCAACTGGGGGGTCCTGGTCATAAATCTCATTGGCCCAGTGGGGTCTCCTAGGACCCAGGAGTCACAGACAGTACATTCCTTGGCTTGGCTGCCTCAGGGCTGGTGCTTTTGGCCCCTTTCAGCTCCCAGGCATGGGGCCCTCTAGGGGGGCGAGCACCCATTCAATCTGACCGTGGCCCCCAGCTCTGAGCCCTAGGAAGCCGCTGTCCAGAGAGTGCCTGTCTTTCTCCAGATCTGACCTTGAGATCATGTGGCCTTGCGTTGAGCAGACCTCCTCCCAGGCTCCTGGTGAGTCAGGGCTTCTTCACCTGCTTTGTGCTGTGGAACCCGTGGGTGGACACCCCTCTCAGAGTAATGTTTTTAAATGTGTAAAATCAAAGGAAACCAATTATATTGAAATGTAGTTATTAAAATATTAAAAATGTAAGTTTCCAATATGGTAACTTATGTATATTTTTATAATGTATTAAATGCTAAGATCTAGGGGAAGTGGAGTCCCAGGAACTGCTGTACTTCCACAGTGATGAGCATAAGGGATGTTTCCAGATGTCTGCACCAATGGTGTATGATGATGTGGAAATAACGCAGAGGGACTGTGGTTTGTTGTCGTCGTTCTTTTTTTTTTTTTTTTAATTTTTTTCATTTTTAAGTAAGCTCTACACCCAACATGGGGCTCAAACTCACAACCCCGAGATCAAGAGTCACACCAACTGAGCCAGCCAGGTGACTCTGTTGCCTTTATTCTTAATGAAAGAAAATGGTCAATTTCAGGGCACCTGGGTGGCTTAGTTGGTTAAGTGTCTGCCTTCAGCTCAGGTTGTGATCCCAGGGTCCTGGGATGAAGCCCGGCATCAGGCTCCCTGCTTAGGGGGGAGTCTGCTTCTCCCTCCCCCGCCCCCCTCCACCTTGTGCTGTCTTTTTCTGTGTCAAATAAATAAAATCTTAAAGAAAGAAAAAAAGAAAGAAAGAAAACGGTCAATTTCAGCTCGAGGTTAGTGAAATGCAGATGTACTGTTTTCCCTGTGCAAGTTCATGAACCCCTGAGTTCTGCCCATGGGCCCTTGTGAAGGGAGTGCTAAGTGAAGGGGAGCCAGGTAAGAGAAGTACTGAGTCTGAGAGGAGAGAGTCTTACCATAGTCAACCAGCCCACCTCCTCAGAACCTGATTAAAATGTAAATATCCATCATAGTGTGTTAACAGAGTCACAGAATCACAGGCTTCCAGAAGTGGAAGGGCCAGAACCCCTTTTGCAGATGCTCCCATTGGGTGACTTGGCTCTTGGCCTCTGCTTGCACATCTCTAGGGATGGAGAGCTCGCTCTCATTCCAGGCTGGATAGCTCCAACTTCTCTGAGCAACGTGACACAGGGATGAATCAGACCCAGGCTCTGCCCTCACAGCCTGAAAGTAGAGAAAGACAGGGACGCAACTACAGCTAAAATGCTTTATTCAATAATCATTCCCTGAACTCCAGGGAATGGCTCTGCCGGGCCAGAGGTAGGCACTGGATCTACTGAGACTTACTTTCATAAAGTATTTGTTGGGTGTGTGCTCAGGTACTGGGCCCAGTACTAGAGTACTGGGGGTGACATGGACATGATGCCTTCTTTCTGGGGAGACAGACATTAAACGAGTAAGCACACAAGTCAGTATGTAATTGCATTTGTGATCATGGCTGTGAAGAAATGAGCAGGGGAGACTCAGAAGAGCGACTTCAGATGGGGGAGAAAGGAGGTCAAGGAAAGCCCCTTGGAGAAAAGTGACATTTAGGATAAGACGCGGAGGATGGGTTGAAGTCTGCCAGGCAAATAGGAGGGGAAGATTAGTGGCCCTGATGTGGGAAAGAGCTTGGCTGCTCTTAGGAAGAGAGAGGGGGCACTGGGGCCAGATGAGGCTGGAGAGGGCCGTAAGGGCAGCTTGTGGGGTCTTCAAGCCCATGCTAAGAAGTTTGCATATTATCTTAAGAGCTGTTGGAAGCCCTTAAAGGGTTTCAGCAGGATCTGCTTGAATAAATAAAACAAGGTATCCCGGAGCTCTCAGGCTTGCCACAAAGACATTCATGAGATTGAAATACTATGAGAATGAGTGAAAAAAAGCTTTTGTTTCTGTGCTCTAAACACCCTTCTCCAATGTTGTCTCCCTGCTTGTCCTCTCTCTGCCTGGATGTCCTTCTGGAGCTGTCTTTTCTGCTTGGTCCAGCGATTCAGCTAACTTTTTTCCCGTGCATCGCCTCCTCTAGGACGCCTTCCTTAACAATTTAGTCGTCTGGGCTTCTCTACAGCACGGCCCTGAGCATGCCATGGGCACTGTTCCCAGCATGGCTGACTGTTTACATGTCAGTGTCCACCCTCTCTTCCTCCAAACCACCCATGGAAGGGGGCGGAAGTGGGGGGCTGGAGGGAGGGGAAGTTGCAGAATCTTCAGCGCCAAACCGGCCCCCTCCCGTCCCTCCCCAACCTGGCTGGGATCGGGGCTGGACTCTGCCACCTGCTGGCAACAGCTGTAATGGCAGGCAGGTGGGGGTTGGGAGAAAGGCCCCTCCTGGAAAGTCTAGGCCCACTTTGGCTTTTCTGAAAGGTCATCAATCACGCAAGGTCTAGCTAGATGGAGGACCTGTCCAAGGGGGCCTGATGATTTGGGGTGGCAGAGCTGGGCTGGGACCAGGAGGGAGGAACTGAGTGTTGGTGGAGCAGCAGCTCAGAGATGAGGACACAGAGTCCAGCCCTGTGGAGCTCCTGAGGCTTGAGTCTAGATCTTGGCCCACACCAGAGCAGCAGGGGGCCTAATTTGTTACCATGGGGACCCAGGGCCATGTCCATACAGCTGGGGAGGTGACCGCCCCCCTCAGCTGGATGAGGACGCCCAGAGAGCAGAGACCAGCTTCAAAGCCAAGTGTCCACCCACACCCCCCTTTTCCGGAACAATTTGTTTTGCTCTAAAGCTTGGGACTTTGACCTGGGAGGTGTGTTTTCCTCCTGTTGATCACCTGATGTCCTTCCTGCTCATCCCCCTCCCCTACTACCCCAAAACATGGCCCCTGGTGTCCTTGTCCTTCCCTGTATTCTTTAGGGAAGGGGGGATGCTTGGGGAAGGGAGTCAGGACCTGATACCAGGGACTGATGGGAGAGGCTGGGCTACTTTGTGGGGGGTCACTGTTGTGACCCAGCTCAAATTGGATCTCTCCTTCCTGGGTTTCTGGGACATCTCACTCTTCTGAGGTTTCTTCCTCCTCCTCTAACTTGCTCCTCTTCCTTTTTAAAGACCCTTATCACTGGGGTTGTGTCCAGGTCCCTCACTTCTCTCCTTTCTCCTGCTCTCTTCTTGCCACACACACACACACACACACCACCACACGCATGTACACACAACACACATCATAGACCCCCCCCAGGGAGACCATACATTCCTGTTGCCTCAGTTACCAATGCTGTGCCACGCAGGTCTCCCAGAGCTAGCTCTTTATTCCAGACCCAAGATCCTGCTGCCTTCCTAAGGTTTCCTTTTGGAGGGTCCACAGGCACCACAAGCATCATACATCTGAGCCGCCCGTAGCTCACCATCTCCCCCACCCCTTCTGGAAACTTGCTCCAATCCCTTCTTTTTTTTTTTTTTTAAAGATTTTATTTATTGGGGCGCCTGGGTGGCTCAGTTGGTTGAGCGACTGCCTTCGGCTCAGGTCATGATCCTGGAGTCACTGGATCGAGTCCCGCATCGGGCTCCCTGCTCGGCAGGGAGTCTGCTTCTCCCTCTGACCCTAACTCCTCTCATGTGCTCTCTCTCATTCTCTCTCAAATGAATAAAATCTTAAAAAAAAAAAAAAAGATTTTATTTATTTATTTGAGAGAGAGAGAATGAGAGACAGAGAGCACAAGAGGGAGGAAGGCCAGAGGGAGAAGCAGACTCCCCGCTGAGCAGGGAGCCTGATGCGGGACTCGATCCCGGGACTCCAGGATCATGACCTGAGCCGAAGGCAGTCGCTTAACCAACTGAGCCACCCAGGCGCCCGCTCCAGTCCCTTCTGAGGCACCAGACCTCACCCTCAGCAACTCCCTGTCCGTCCAGCCACTCCCCGCCAGTCACTGCATCCAGAAGCTGTGTCCTGGCCACTCCATCCCCTAACTAGGGCTCAGATGCACAGCCACAGCCCTGTGCCACCAAGGCGCTGGGTGTGGGGTTGCTGCGGCAGGCCCCCTTGATCTCCCTTTCCAGCCCTTGCCCTCCCCTCTCACACTCCACCCTAGGGCCAGAGGTGTTTTCTCAAATGCAGATATGCCCACGTGACTGCCCTGCTTAAAACTCTCCAAGAAGGCATCTTGATGTTTATTAAATTCAACTCCATTCCTTGCATTCTGATCGGTGATTCCCTGGCTGTTCATTAACACGAATGGTGCCTACTCTAGCCAAACTTTGTGCCAGAAAATTCTGAGGACACCAAGTTGGGGATTAGGGAGGAAGAATAGGACATACATATATGTATCATTCAAGTCTGAGCCAAGTTCCCCTAGATCACCAGAGGCACCCCATCTTTGGACGACAGCAGGCACGCTGCCCTCGAATGGGCACACACAGGAAGCAGGGATGAGGCGTGACACCTGACCGCTGCCACTGGCCGGACCATCCTGCAATAGAAAGGGTGGCCCACAAGGTCCTTTGAACAGCAGCTTGGTGGCTTCTGGGCAGGGTGGCTGTGGAGGGACTTCCAGCGTATGCCCTGACGTCTGGGGACCCTCCATCTTGGAGACTTTGCCCCAGGATGCTGGGTCCTTCTTTCTTGGTGTCTGCAGAATCAGACTCTCAACATCTCTGGCTTCCTGTACTCCTGGAGAGGGGTGAGGCAAGGAGACCCAGCGTGACCCTTGGCCCCGGGGCCTCAACAGGTACTTGGGTCATTCTTAGTTCCTGAGCTGGAGGACCAGATGGACTCCATGTGATCCTGGGGTTTGAGGGCCCAAGGGTTCAGGGCCCCAGATTAGAACCTTCCACTTGGGGATGTTTTTGCCTCTACAGCAGGGCTGTGTTCACCCACTTGTCTCCCTGTGATGGTGGAGGTTGATCAGAAGGTATGTATAATGGCCTCTGACCAAGACTGGATCTTGTCCTGGGGAGCTTCCACCCAGCTTCCAGAAGCCCCATCTGGAGCCGAGAGGAAAGCTGAACAGGACCAGGGCAGCTGGGCGGGGTAGGGAAGGCTGTGGATGGAGCCCCTCAGGCCCTCTGTCATGATCCCCACGGGAGAGGGTAGATTATAGAGCTACCGAGCTAAGCCAGGGATGGAGGGACAGGAGCCCCATGGTCTGGCCTGGCTGAGGAGGGACAGGTGAGGGGAAGAACAGGAAATGGGCTGGGCCGTGGGGGAGGGTCAGCCTGGACCTTTCCCTAGCCTCTGGGGTTTTCCCCAAGCTCCCAGCAGACAGGGGATTTCTTAATCCCACAGTCAGCCTTCCGAGACACCCCGCCCACAGGAGCAATAATGTGTCACTCCTCTCCTGAGAGCCCAGCCCCGCTGCCGGGAAGGGGGAGAGCTGACACAAAAACTGGGGAGGCTGGGGCTTGGAGGTGAGGCACCAACTCTCCTCACATCTCCCCAGTCTGTAGACCTGCTTTCTTGTCCAGCCTTTGAAAGACGACCTCGAATGCCCGCTCGAGTGGGCAGGGCATCGACCTGGGAGGCCAGGCCTGGAAGCTCATTACCATGGGAGGGAGGGCAGTTTCTCTCCACCTCCCTTCCTTCCTCCCTCGCCTTTTTCCTTACTAGCTCCTCTCCTCCAGGGCCAGACTGAGCCCAGGCGGATCTCAGGCAGACACTGACAGACCCCATAGCAGCCCCAGGAGCCCAGATACCAGCAGCCAGGGAAAAGGCCTAGAAGCTGCCTGCAGCCATGTCGGCCCTCATCCTGCTCCTTGTGGTCCTGTTCACCGCAGTGCCACCTACCAGGTGTCAACAAGGTAGTCCAGGGCTGGGGGCTGTGGTGAGGGGGGCTGGGCTGGGTGCTGGTAACCCAGGGGTGGATGGGGTGGTCATCTGGCCTCCCTCACCACCCTGGACACCTACAGTTGGGAAGAAGCAGCAGGGACTGGGCTCGCTGGAGGAACCTCCAAGGGCAGAGACCTCTGAGCAAGGCTTCTGTCTGGGACTTGTTTTCTAGGAGTGAGGAATGTGGGCAGCAGGGGAAATGTAGAGACTTGGACTGGAGACCTAGAGTAGTGAGGCCCAAGCTCTAGGAGCAGGAATTGCCCGAGAGACGGTGGGGTCCCAAGGATAGGGGTTCAGGGGCTACAAGGAAGGAGGGAGCGGGCCCAAGGTGCCCCTCATATGGCCGGCTTGTCCCAGGGGAGGGGCTGCGCTATTGGGCTGTGCCCATGTCTCTGGCCTAAGTCCTCATTGTTTCAGCTTCCTGGGCTCCGGTAGGGGACAGTGCCCCAGGGTGGCCCCCTCCACAAATCTGAGCTCTTGTCCCACTCTGCCTCAGTCTTGCTGTGCGGCCAGGAGAAAATCACTGCCCCTTTGTGAGACTCAGTTTTCTCATCCATAAAATGAGGACAATAAAGCCGCCCTGCCAACCTCCCAGGGCTGCTGCCAGGTGAGGGCGTGGGAAAGCTGCACACCAGCGAGGCGCCACACCCCGAGATCCGCCGTCTGCCCTGCAGCCCAAGTCTGGGGGCTCTGCAGGTGGGATTTGGGTCCAGAGGGGACTGGCAGAGATGCTCCCAGGGTACCCCTCCTTTGCAGGGGCCCTGAGCTGGCACGCAGGTCTACTTCACCTCTGCCTCCCAGTCTCTGAAGCCCTCTTGGAAATCGCAGATCAGAGGGGTGGGGTAACTTGTGCGGATCACACAGCAGAGCAAGAAGGGGTATAGCTGGGTGCACGAGCCCCCGGCTCCGGGGGCCCCCCACAGACCATGTTCGGCCGGCCCCTGGCCCCTGACAAAATCCAAAGGCAGTGAAACAAGAAAAGGTTTATTTCAGGGAGGCCATCGCCGGGAAGACAGCGGACTAGCGTCTCCAGGACTGTCTCCAAAGTGCCGAAAATACTTCCAGGTTTATATAAGAAAACTGGGGAGCAAAAGTAGGCAGGTCCATGCAGGTGGGCAGTGAAGGTCAGGTCAATCTTTGTCTTGGGGTCTCGCTGGCTCAGGGCAATCCTTCTTGCCTGAAGGGGGAGTTTGGGTTTCCAGCAGCACAGGCTTTGCCCTCCAAGGCCTTTTGCCCGAGTTAAGAGATAAGCCGGAAAGAACTTCATCAATGTGAAAGTTTGAGATCACCATGGAGGGACTTGCAGTCTTTCAGGGACAGGGCTCAGGTCACCTGTCTCCTGCCCCCAGAGCCCTTGTGCTCTATGTTTACTTCACAGCCACATGGACCATGGACGGAGGAGCAGGGACCCAGTTTCCCTGGGTGCCTGGAAGGAGTTGGCTGCAGGGTCTGGAGGAGGCAGGGAGGGGCCTCCCAGGGTTTGAGCCCTAACTCCCCATCCTTGAGTAAACCACGGACCGAGGAAACAATGGGTCTGATCCATTGTTTCTTGGGGAAACAGTGAGTCCAAAGCACTGCTTGTTGGCAGGTGAGGAGCTCAGGGTAACCACACTGATCTGGCCCCAGGCCAGAGTTCCCAGATCCCTCCCCTCTTCCCTATACGTGGCAGGCTCAGAGAGAGCTCAGAGAAGGGGCAGGGCCTTCACTGCAGCAGGAGAGCTTTAGGGTAGACTCAAGGAAGGACTTTTGAGTGAGAATGAGGCAGAATGAGGTTTTTGATGCCCAGGCTGGGCCCCTCAAAATACAGGATGGCACTAGGGATGCGTGTGTTTTGGCTTGAAAACAAGACCCTCTGGGAGCCTCCTGTTGGCCTCTGTCCCCTCCTGAGTTGAGACCCGCCTGCTACTGCGTGTCTATTCTCTGCAGGTTTAAGCTCTTTCAGGCTCATGGAGCACAGTGATGCCTGGGGGAGGGGAGAGCCCTTTGGGGCTGCCTGTGGCCGAGAGCGGAGATTTTGGGAAACCTTGAGGGTTGAAGGTGGAGTCAAAGGTCAAGGGTCAAAAGGTAAAGAAGATGATGAATGGGGGGGGCCTCAAGCTGGTCTCTGGCCTAGTCCTGTAGGCACCCAGCTGGAGGAGATAAAAGGGGCTCAGGTTTTGAAGCTTTCTTCTGGTCCCACGACCTGGAGGAGAACTTGCCCTTCTGCCTTGCTTTTCCAAAGGTGTTCTGTCCCACCCCTCTCTCCGGGCACCCCTCTCTCCAGGCACCCCTAGCAAAAGCAGCCTTGCTTGTCCTATACTCCCACGCCCTACCAGTACCAGAGAAACCTCATTACAAAACAGGATCTTCCAGATGCCAGCCCACTCTTATCAGCTCTGGCTGCGCCTGCCTTCTGGGAGCTGGAGAGAAGGGGAGACAACCTCGGCTGGCAGGGCCCAGGCCAGCTGTCCAGAGAGCTGCCCTTTGGTCCCTGCGGCCCAGACACTCTGTAGGGGGCCCTGCATGTGACCCACGTGGAGGGTGGGCAGGGGCTCAGGGCTGTCTCTCCTTGGCACCTCATTCCTTTCTTGAATTCCCATTTTCCAACTGTCATCCCTCTCTAAGCTCAGTGAGGGGTTCAGGTGGGTCCTCCTTGCCACGTTGGCTGCCCCAGCATGTCTCCTCTGGTCCCGGCGGCCGGCTGATGGCCTCTGACACAGGCTCTAGCTCCGAGGTTCCTCCCTCCCCGGTTCTGTGCTTGCAGCCCCCACTGCGGCGGAGCCTGCTGCAGCACCCCGCTCCCCTCTTTCCAGACCTGGGGACACTGCAGCCCTGGATGCAGGGCCTAATCGCTGTGGCTGTGTTCCTGGTGCTGGTCGCAATCGCCTTTGCCGTCAACCGCTTCTGGTGCCAGGAAGAGCCGTGAGTGCCACCCGGGGGCGCGGGGTCTGGGCTGGTGCGGGCTGGGCAAGCCCCGGGCCCGAGCTACTGCTCCGGTCGTGGTGAGAAGGGCCCCGGAAGCCCAGCGTCCAGTGCTGTCACTGTGTGGAAGTGACATCGAGGCCGAAGATCTCCGGGACTGGAGCTGAGGCTCTGAGGCTGCCAGACGGGGCTCTGTTGGTCCCCACAGCTCCTGTGCTCGTTCCTGGCAAGCTTCCCTCCCTGAGGTCTCAGTGGCTCTCTCTGTAGCGTCAGGACACTGGCCCCGCCTGTGATGGGGGCTGGGAAAACCTCTGGGAAAGAAGATTCCATCTTTCTTCAGGGCCAGGCGCCGTGCCACATGCTGGGGCCCCAGGGGGTCCGCGGGACAGACACAGGCCCGGCGCCCCCAGGCTCCCAGGCCGGAAAGCAAGGGGCAGTCACCATGCCAAGTACGGACTCGACGGTAAAAGGGAGTGCAGAGGGCAGTGCTGGGCCTGCTCCGTCTGGGGGCCCAGAGCCCGTAGTCTGAGAAGGCCTTTGAGTACACGTTTATTCTGGGGGCTGATGAGGGTGGAGGAGCTGGTCTCAGGAGAGAGCAGCATGGGCAAAGCATTGCGGCTGATGGGAGGGGGCAGTGAGGACACCGGGGGTCCTAGGTCGAGGGGACTGGGCTGAAATGCAGTCCACTCTGTGCCCCCCAACCCTGGGGCAGGCCGCACCTGCCGCTAGCTCTCACAAAGGGGGACTGGTGCCTGGGCGCCAGCCGAGGCCCCGCGCGGCCCAGTGAGGGAGCACAAGCATTCACGGGTGGAGAGAGGCATAGAGAGGACCTGAGAGAGACTGGCGAGGTAGGCAGGACCGGGGCCCAGCAGACCCCATACACCTGCGCCCCGAACTTCAGGCTTTATCCTTCTTGCAATAGGAATCCAGTGAAAGCTTGTATGCTGGTCTTGGGATGAGAGGCGGCCTGAGCAGAAGGACTCTGGTGGCCCCGGGCTGCGCGCGTGGGGTAGGGGCAGGCAAGAAGGGCAATGAGGGGCGCTGAGCATGAGGTCAGGAGAGAGTCTGGCCTCTGGAGGCAGCAGAGGGAATGGGGGGGGGGACACGTCTGAGAGCTGTCTAGGGCGCGGATCCCCAGAAGTTGGTGGAGGGGGTCAGCAGTGAGCAGGAGGAAGGAAGGACAGGGATGAGCGGCTTCCGGGTCGGCGGGGGCAGAGGCCACACTCACTGGGTTTAAACTTGAATAAGAGGCCAGGAGCTTTTTGTCAGAAATGCTTCCTTTTTCAATTGACCCAGGCTGTGCCTTGAGTGGATGTGGACCATGTCTGCACCCGGTGCCGGGGAAAGCCGTGTAGACATCTGGGGCAGACACCAAATCCCGTTGGGTCTTGAGCTGAGGCCAGAGGAGAACCGCAGAGAGAGGCCGGGCCATGGTCGGGGAGAGGTCTTGGATAAATCTTTTGCAAATCTCAGACCTGAGGCCCCCACCTTGGAGCAGGAAGGGCCAGAATCAGACCACTGACAGGGGCCTGGCTGGAGAGAGGGGCTTCTGGCGAGGGCCAGCCTCTGCCCCTGGGCTTGTGAGAACCAGTGTCTAGAACAGAGCCTGACTGGACAAGGGGGAGGAGGCAGAACAAAGAGGGTAGGGACCTGAGGAGCCCTACTGATGAGCCTCGTCCACAGGGAGCCCATGAACATGGTCATGACCGTTGGAAACAAGGCAGACGGAATCCTGGTAGGAACAGACGGAAGGTACTCCTCGATGGCGGCTGGCTTCAGGTGAGGGGCCAGCACAGGGCCAACCACCCTGTGCTCCAGAAGGACCCGGTGCTTCTGAGAGGTGGGGGTGGAAGGTGGGGGGAGGGCAGGGAAAGAGGAGGACTCATGTTGGGAAGGGCTCAGTGAAGAGAGGAGCTGAGGGAGGATGCGGTGGGGGCTTTGTGAGGACGCAGGGCTCCTGGGGGACCACCAGCTCAGCTGGGGAGAGGGCCCAGTAAGGGGATGGGACTGGTGGGGGGAGCAGCTCAGCCAGCCGACTGGGACTCATACGGAGGGGTGGAGAGGTGCAGTGGGGCAAAGGGACTCAAGGAGGGAAGGGGACTCAATGTGAGGAGAGGAATAAGTGGGGGAGGCAGCTCAGTGGGGAGATGGGCTCCATGAGGGGATTGTTCGGTGGGGCTCCAGTGGGGGAGGGGCTCAGCATAGGAGAGAGATGGGGCTCAGGGAGGGGAGGGGTGCTGAGAGGCCTCCAGTCACAGGTGCACCTGGAACCAGACATGGGTAGGGGAACTCCCTTCTGGCACTCAAGTATATTTATTCTGGAAGATCCTGCCCTCACAGGTGTAGCATAGAGCAGGGTGAAGGGGATGGCATGGAGGGGGTGATGACCCCTGTCATCCTCTTTCAGCTCCAGTGAGCACGAGAATGCCTATGAGAATGTCCCCGAGGAGGAGGGCAAGGTCCGGAGCACCCCCATGTGACCCCTACTTGTGTGTGGCCCCCAGCCCTGACCCCAGGTGCCTGTGATGGATACCCGACTCACCACCCAAGCCGCTCCTTCTCTGTGCAGGAACCTACAGTAAGGGGCCAACTCTTCCAACCCTACACTGCCCACCTTCCCTTGAACTGTCACCAGCCAAAGCCAGAGCTGTGTCCAGGTTGGGGCTCAGCTGTGGCCCTAGGGTTTCCTGGCAGGTCTCCCACCCAATTCAATTCAGAAGACCCTTCCGAAGAGGACAGTCAGCTCATCACCTCCCACCTTGCCTCACATCCTCTCCCTCTAACTGTGGAAATGGCTCTCATTTCTGTGAAATAAAGATGTTTTGTATTTCCAGGCCTGATGTTCCCAGGGCTCAGAAACAGCCCCTCAGGCTTACAGCCAGGCCCAGTCTTGCTTTCTGAATCATGACAATCACCTTCCAAAGCTACTGTCATGGTAGCTCTGGGGGATTACCCAGGACACCCTCTCTGGGAGGCCCGATGGGGCCAGGGAGCTCACCCACCCTACCCCCTGTTCCAGGCAGAGGCCCTCCTGCCAGTGCCCCTCCCCTGACCTACCCTTAACAGCTGTGATTCTGGGCCCTTCCTTGTTCAGTCCTGATACCCCTCCCTATCCTCTATGCTGCCTGGCTTTGTAGGTGGTTCACGCAACCCTTACCCAGGCAGCTCTAGCCTGCCTCGGCTGGCCTTTGAGCATAAGAAGTTCTGAGACAGAGCTTGGGCTAGGACTCACGAAGCCCGCCTTTGAGTCCCTGTCCCCTGCAGACTTATTATGTGACTTTGGGAGAGTCACAGTCCTCTCTGAACTCAGCTTCCCCTCTGGGGAGGCTTTGGCCAGTTTCACTGCAAAGCTGGAGTAGAATCACCCTCACCAGTGCCCCTGATTCCTGGTCCTGGGGGGTGGGGGTGGGGGTGGAATCAGGGAACTGGGTCCCAGGGAGAATGAAGCGAGAGCGAGTGGGGAGGAGGCATACTCAGTGGGCGGGGGCTGACCCTGGAGGCCCCCATCCCTGTGACTGTCATTCTTCTGGGGACGGAATCTGGGGTGACAAGCTGAGAAAGACCCAGCCAGGGGCACTCCTAGGTGCAGAGGAGTGGGGCTAGAGGGAAGGAGGCAGTCCACCTTGTCCCAAAGATCTCCCTCGGTCAGCTGCCCCAACCAGTGACAGCCCCCTCACTTCCCCACTGTAGCCAACGCTCTGCTGTTCGAGGGTTTCAGCCAAACGCTCCAGGGGGGCCCCATCTGAGATCTGATTTAGCCTTTCTTACCACACTGAGGTCTAGTTTGTAGCCTGCGGCAGAGGGAAGAGCCCTGTGCAGAGGGAAGGCAGGGTCTTTGCCCCAGGCCTACCCTTGTCTGCTGTGTGACTCAGGACAAATTGCCTCCCCTCTCTGAGCTTCAGCTCAGTGAACTGTGGATGTGCTTATGTGGGCAGATGCCTTCTCACCCACTGCTGCCAGTTCCAACTCTGCATATTCCTTTTTCTTGGCTATGCCAAGGTTCCTCTTCCCCTAGGAAGTCTTCCTTGACTAGACCAGAGGGCAGAGCCAGGGGGCCAGCCAGCCCAGCCTCTAACTTACTGGAGGAGGGATGGAGGTTACTGGAGGGCCTCTGCTAAGGCACAAACACCCTCTTCTTCCTTTTCTGGTCTCCTGGTCTGAACCTTTTTGGCTGCCTGGATCTGATTCTCCTTGCACGAACCTCCATTTCCTCCCACTGCTGCCCCGAGTTGTCCCTGAGGGGCTGGGCGGGGGGTGGTGGTGGTTCAGGTCTGGCCCCACACGCCCTCCAGGGTAGAAAGCAGAGCCACCATCCCTTGGCCTCTCTCACCTGTGAGGCTGTCCAGCAGGGGCCGGTGGCAGTCGCTGTCCCGCCTGGTTCCCGGGGCAGGCCACCCTCTCCCCCGCCTCGGCCTCTCGGGGAGCCTCCTCAGCCCTCTCTCCACACTGGAGGAACCAGGATGGTGGGAACTCTGGGGTCCTTGCAGATGCTGGGCTGGCACTGACCTTCCCCCCACCCCATGTTCCTGCCCTGGCAGGGAGCAGGGGGCATGGAGCTGCTGGCCCCAGAGCCCCCAGTCCTTATCGCCTGTTCCCACCTGCCAGCCGGGCCAGAGGAGGGAGGGAAAGGAGGCTGGGCCCGGGCCAGGGCGGTGCTTAATGACCCTCCGGGGCCTAATCTCAGGCTGGCAGCCGCGGAGTGGCTCAGGCTCGCTCCTGGAGGAGGCTGATAACACACCAGCTGGGCCCCCCACCATCTATCGGGGCTGCACAGCCAGTCCCAAGGGGGCAGCGATCAGGGGGCCTGGGGAAGGGAGCCTCTGGGCTGGGGCGGGGGTGGTGGGGGAGGGGGGCATGGGGGGTGGGGAGGCGAGACCCTCCCCCGCCAGCCCTGGGGGGAGGGGATTCTCATCTCCTTGAGTGACAGACAGGGGGAGGGAACCGGCCGCGGGAGCCTGTGGGCTGGCCCAAAAGGACCCCCAAATGGCTGGTGGGCCTTCACGACTTCCTGCTCCCACCCCGCCCTTTTCTCCCACCCAGTCCCTGTCTCCTTCTTTGCTCTCCCAGCCTTTATGGATCACTGTCTCCCTGAGTGCACCTCTTGGTCTCTGTTTTTATCTCCATCTTCTAGTCTCCTCCTCCTCCTCCCTCCACCTGAGCTAGTGCTCACCATCTCCTCTCTCCCCTTGCATCTTTCTCTGTGTCCAGTGGGTTCCCCTGCGCGCCCCACCTGCCCAAGCGGCCTCGTGCCAGTCCCTTGGCTGGGGACAGTCCTGCGCTCTCCCTTCTTCGTGTGGCATCCTCTCCCACTGATCCCTCCACCCGCTCTCCGGGCAGAATGCTCAGGTTGCGCAGGCCCTGGCTATAGGGCCCGGAGATTCTCTTACTGCTAGAGGACATTCTTGCTCTTCCTGCTTCCTGGAACAGGGCTCGCACCTTTCTTTTTCCTTCTCTATCTAAAACGTGTGAATTTCACAGGGTTACATCATAGGTTACGTCCAAACACAGGCACTAAAGGCTCTGCCCAGGAACTGCAGAGTTGGAGGTAGATTGCCGTGCTGCTTACTTCAGTTAGACTCCAAGAGGAACTTCCAACCTGGAGTTGGTTTCAAAAAAAGGGCTGTGGAATTCTATCTCGAGTGTCACCTGTTATAGGACAGAGTGCCAGGTGGCTGGAATGATTTTCAAGACGATTTCCCTTGGGGCGCCTGGGTGGCTCAGTCGTTAAGCGTCTGCCTTCGGCTCAGGTCATGATCCCGGGGTCCTGGGATCGAGCCCCGCATCAGGCTCCCTGCTCAGCGGGGAGCCTGCTTCTCCCTCTCCCACTCCCCCTGCTTGTGTTCCCTCTCTCACTGTGTCTCTCTGTCAAATAAATAAATAAAATCTTCAAAAGAAAAAAAAAGGTGATTTCCCTTATGCTCAGAGTAACCTGAGCGGAAATACTGCTTTAAGGAGCCATCAGATCAAGACTACAGCTTCACAGACATGGCTCCCCCAGCCTAGGGTACGGGGGGGCGGTGGGAGTGCAGAGTGGCACTCCAGGGGTGATCCCAGCCACACACCCTCTGCCTTGTCCCCTTGGACCAGAGTTCACAGGTGAGTCAGATAGTTGGAGCCAGCAGAACTTGCTCTGGGACCAGGGTGGGAGGCATCTGCCTCTCCTCCAGGTCTGGCTTGGGGCCTGGACCCTCCAGCTTGGCTCTCCTCCCCATTTCCAGTCTCCAGAAGTGCACGCAGTGGCCAAGAGCTTGAGCTTGAGAATCATGCAGAGTCTTCTTCAAATTCCAGCTCTGCTCCTCACCGCTTGTGGACCGCCCAGCCTATCAGCTGCCCCACTGGCTTGCCAGTAGGCTTGCTTCTGTTGGGTCGTCCCTGCAGGGCTGCTGGGGGGAGACAGAGATAATGTACACTGTTACCGCACCTGCCACGGCCAGAAAGCCCTCCAGGTGCAGGGAAAGCTCCTTGCCCACCCGGGGCTGGCCCTTCCTCTGGGCTATTCCAGCCATCTCTGTGCTCTGTTTACTTGCCAGGCCCGGGAGCTCCCGGAGGGCAGGAACGGGGTCACTTCCCTCTGCATCACCAGCACCCAAGACAGGGCTGGACTCAGGGGAAGGGAAGCCCCAGATGTGGTGAGGAAACCCAAAGAAAGGCACTAAGCCCAGTTGTTTGTCCAGGTGTATTCTGTCCATACCCTTCAGCACACATAGGTGCAGAAGAACACATGCAAACATGCACGCACACGTACTCGCTCTTTCCTGCTCTCTGAAGGTCGTGGGGTCAGTGATGAGCCTCCCTGAACATCCATGCTCCACCTGCCTTGTCTGTCTGCCTGGAGCCTTGGCTGCCATCTGGTGGCTGCACGCTCAGTAGGAAGGGCGGATCAGCAGAGCGCTTTTAACTTGAGCTTCAGCAGGGCTCTTCCCCCTTAAGTGCTGTACCAAAGGCTTTCCCACGGCATGGCTCCAGGGACCCCGCCCCCTGCTGCCCCCCAGGTTGTGCCCGCACCTTGCTCATCTTCCTGTAGGCTTCAAAGGCAGCTGGCCTCCAGTGCTTCCCCGCTGTGGCCCCAGAGGCCAAGTCTGTGAACACCTTAGGTTGCAAGCACGACTGATGGGGGCCAGGCTCTTGGGGACTTCGTCATCCTGGTCCTGATGACACACCTCCCTTTCTCTCGGAAATGACCTGGGAGCCCAGTGGCTTCTGCCCTGGGATGCTATTCCAGAAGACAAGGATGACAAAGTTTCTGGGACATGTTCCTTGGAGACCCCCTGGAAAAGCAAAATAGGGAGAGCTTGATGAGAGAGAGAGGAGGAAAGAGAGAGAAACAGAGAAGTCCAGGACGAGTTCCAGTATTGTTCTGAGCATGCTGGAAGGTGGTGGAGCCTGAGACCTGGCGCTGGGCTACGCAGGCCATGTGTCCACTAACCTGGCCCTGCAAGCCAGTTTGGGCCTGTCTGCACGAAGGGAAGAGGCACCTTTTTCTGATTCTCAGGCCCCATACAGCCTAGTGAATGGCATTGAGAATGACAGGTACCAGCGGACAAGCAGGAGTGTGTGGGGGGTAAGGGCGCATTTATGGGCATGTGGAATTGAGGAGCCTCTGGGCATCTACAGGGGGTGGGCTGGAGGGCAAAGTGGGTGTACAGTTCAGCTCTGGCCCAGGTGAGCGGTTAGTAGTCGAGCCAGAGATGTTGCCTTCAAGTTGGATGCCCACTGGGAGGTTAAGAGCCAGGTCCGGGTCAGGCAGGCTGGATATAGCCGTGCTTAGACACGTAATACCAAGTGACCTTGAATAAGTGAACTCAACTCACCAAGCTCTAGTTCATTCACCTGTAAACTGGGGGCAGTAAACGGTATCTACCTGATAAGAGACGGTGTAAAGATTAAAAGAAACAATGCACATAAAACACATCGAATAGTGCCTAGCACACGGTTTGTACACAATAAATGTTAGCTATTGTCTTTTATTTCTGTTATTATTACAGGATGGGCTGAACTGCATGCAAGACCGCAGTGTGTCAGAGCTAGCAAAATCCTTAGAATCATTTAGCCCAGGTCGCTAATATTGTACTGTGGAATCTGAAGCCCGAGGTCATGTACCAAGTTGGGGTGAGAGGCAGCTAGAGGCTCTGCATGGCTGGTGAGTACAGAACATGCTGGGCCCAGCTGCTCTTTTGCGCCTCTGGGGGTACCAGTGTAAGAGCTGGTTACGTGGGTTCGTTCTGCATCACCGAGGCCGGTACAATTCTGCATGCAGACTTTGCAAATGAATAACCAGGCTCTTGACCAGTTCTAGCTGTGAGCCCACATGTGGGATGGAGGTGGTGAGGACAGGTGCTGGTAAGGAGGGGAAAGGGTCAGGGAGGAGAGGGAGCTCCAGCAAGCAGAGGGGAGAGGGACAGAGAGGGCGGGGGAGAAGCTGATGGGAGCATCTTCCAGGCCCCAAGAGCTAACAAGCTGGAACGAGAGACTGGGAAGGACCTTCCCTCAAACCCATATAGAGCGATGGCAGGTTTGGCGGTGCTGGTTTTTACATAGAAGCTGAGGGCTACTATATGGGGGGGGAGGGTGCTTTGTGATTGGAGCCTCATTCTGATCCTACCAGCTGCATATAACTGGGCCCATTTCCTTTTTTTTTTTTAAAGATTTTATTTATTTATTTGACAGAGAGAGAGGCAGCGAGAGAGGGAACACAAGCAGGGGGAGTGGGAGAGGGAGAAGCAGGCATCCCGCTGAGCAGGGAGCCCGATGCGGGGCTCGATCCCAGGACCCTGGGATCATGACCTGAGCTGAAGGCAGATGCTTAACGATTGACCCACCCAGGCGCCCCTTAAATGATTGATTTTAGACCTTTCTTTTTTTATAATGTAAATGTTTAAAAGTATAAATTATTTTCAAGCACTGTTTTTTTTTTTTTTTAAGATTTTGTTTATTTATTTGACAGAGACACAGCGAGAGAGGGAATACAAGCAGGGGGAGGGGGAGAGGGAGAAGCAGGCTTCCCGCCGAGCAGGGAGCCTGATGCGGGGCTCGATCCCAGGACCCTGGGATCATGACCTGAGCCGAAGGCAGACGCTCAACGACTGAGCCACCCAGGCGCCCCAACTGGGCCCATTTTCTTGGGGAGAAAATGCAGACTCAGCAAGGGAGGTGACTTTAGTGGCACTGGCCTAGTTAGTGGCATTGGACAAGTCTTTTGACTTTAAATCCATTGCTAATTCTACCCCAGCATAGAGTTCTCCCTCTCTCTCTCCCTCTGTGTGTGTGTGTGAAATGGGGAGCTGAAGAAAATAGAGTGTTTGCCCTCGCAAAACTTACCGTGCATTTGGAAAGATGCATCTGGGAAAGTGGAGAGGGATCCCTTCAAGCATCTAAGCGGAGCGGTCAACATTTGCCATTTCTGCCTCCATCCTTCCCACCTGCTCCTCAACCTCATAGCCTCGATTCCACCCCTAACACTGCTGAGACGGCTCTCACCAAGGGCACTAGAGTCCCATCTTCTTGTCGCAAGGTGTGATGGTTTATCTGATCCTTCTTCTCTCAACATAATAGGATCATGGCCATTTTCTCTGTGGCGCTGCTCCTGACCACCAGCCCTCAGCTCGCCAGGTTCCCACAGGACGGTGGGCTCACGTTGGTCATGGGGTTGTTCTCTGAACAAGACTGTGGACTTGGAATTCCATGAGGCAGAGATGCATCTGTCTTGTGTATTGTAGTGTCCAAGTGCCCAGCACAGGCCCAGAGTACTGGGGGTCCCCAGGACATGTTTGTTGAAGGAATGACATGGGGACCTCATCCACTCAGTTCATTCCCATTACTGCCATGAAGTATCAACTTCCAATTAGCAATAATCGCACCTCGGATAAGCCTCATTGGCTACGATACTTCCAAATCAGTCCCATTCCATCTGGTCCCCAGTTGCCTCATGCACCACTCCTCAGGCACCTTAAGTCCAAATGGAATCCCAATATTTCGCCAACCTGAGTCCCCTGTTCTTGTTAGCGATACCATGACTCATCCACCCAGGTCAGAAACGGGATTCACACCGAATTCCCCTCTCTCAACCCCACTCCTGCTCCCCTGATTCTGGCTTCCAGCTCACGTGGATGTTTTCAGCTACTTTTCCTGTCTCTCTGTTTTGACTCATGCTGCATGCTCACACCAGCTTCCATGCTGCCACTGGAGAGACTTTTCCCGAACACAGCCAACTGGGACCCAGCCCTCTGCACCTGCGAGGCAATCCCCACTGCTCCCGGCAGGTGCAGCTTAGTGGCTGTGGGCATGGGCTTGAAGCCAGACTTCTTGGGCAAATCCCTCCCTGCCAACTTTATGTTAGTGTGATGTTGGGCAAGTTCATAACAAAGGTACCTCAGCACCTGGATCTGAAAATTAGGGGTAAAATGATGCCCATCTTATAGAGCTGCGGAGAAGAGTAAATGAGTTCATGCATGCACAGAAAGCATATAGTAAATAGTGGGTGAGTGTGAGCAACAGCCCGCATAATTTTCCTTTCCATTGTGCCTGCAGTATCTTGAGCAGCCAGATGGCCACACTGAAGGCCCTCTGTGACTCTCCAGCTTCTGTTCTTCCGCTCTTGGCTGCACACTTTACACTGCTTGAAGTTCTCCAGCCTCCCATTCCCTCTCCTCCCACACTGCTTCACATCTTCACGCCTGTGTTGTTCATGTTCACGGCTCATTGTGTTCCTTCTGCCAGCCTCACATCCTTCAGGATGGCTCTCTGACACCCCTTTCCCTCCCCATGTTCTATGTCTGTGAGCTCCTGGAGGGCAGGACATCTCCAGGACATCTGGCATAATCCCTGTACAGAGCAAGTGCTTGGTGTTTGTTGAATGACTGAATATGTTAGCTGGTCCCAGCTCTGCCAATTAAATCTGGATGACTCTAGTCATTGTGTCTCTTCCATCAAAGCCCTGAAGCAATAGCTCTTCCTCAGGACAAACTCCCAGGAGTGGAATGACTCCATCGAAGATAATGAGCATTTCTTTTTTTCAAGATTGCATTTTTAAGTAATCTCTACACCCAGTGTGGGGCTTGAACTCATAACCCGGAGATCAAGAGTCGCCCGCTCCATGGACTGAGCCCGCCAGGTGCCCCAAGAATATGGGCATTTCTAAGGCTCTTGTAAAGTACCTGCTCTCTATTGGTTTCTCTAAGGGTTGAATCCATTTACACTTAATCAGTTCTACCGCAGTGTAAACAGTAAGCGGAGGGGGAAGATTCCAGTTTGCTTTGAGCTGAACACTTTCTAAAAGCTCATTCACAAAATACAGTGCTTTCTTTTTGCAAACGTCTGTTCCTGTTATCCTTTCTCCCTATTGCTTGTAACATCTTGATTAGCCACCAGATGGCAGAGCTCACACAGTCCCTGGGAAGATCAATGCAACCAGCACCCCACCTTTTCCTGGGCAGAGAGAGGAGTCTGCCCAGGCTGGAAAGAGAGATGAAGATCACATCATACAAAATGCTCATCAGTGTCTTCTGGCCCCCTTTTCTACATGTTCCTGATGCTCAAATTTTATGGTGTCTTTTAGAGCTTCTTTGGGCTCTGAAGTAGAGAGATACGGTACAAGATAAACGTACAGTATAAGTACTATAAAGTGAAGCAACCTGAAAGCACTGAAAGGAAATGCTGTGTCCAAATTGCCCACTTCGCATCTCTTGTAACACAAGGCTCTGCCAATATATGCTATTTGACTTCCAGAAGGTAATTCCCTCTTCAGTGAACTGACCAGAGCTCCTACAATTCTTTACACACAATGTTCAGCATTTAATAAAAACTCAACCAAAATACCAAGAAATAGTCCAAATGATCAAAAAAGCAAAAGAAAAAAACCTTAGACAATAGAAATAGTCCCCTGGGTGACCCAGGTATTGAGTAGCCAGACAGAGACATTGAAATAACTATGACTAATGTGTTTAGAATATAGAGGGAAAAAAGAATATCATTTAATAATTTGATCTATAAAAAAGAGTGAAATGGAAATTCTAGAAATATTTAGCAAAGTTTTGTAGTTTGGGCCTATAGGCTTGAACATATTTTTGTAAAATTTATTCCTACATGTTTTATAGTTGGGGCTGCTACTATTAATGGACTTGTGTTTCTAGTTTCATTTTACAGCTGTTCGTTGCTTCTATCTACAAATACAACTGATTTTTGTATGCTGACCTATTGGCCTTTGTGTTGGCGGTTCCCAAGACCACCATCAGGTTTGATGATTCATTGGAAGAACTCAGAGAATTCAGAAAAGCTGTTCTACTCACAATTACAGTTTATTAGAGTGAAAGGATGTACATTAAAATCAGCAAAGGAAACAGGCACATAGAGACCAGAAGTGAGATTCATGCTCTCTTCTACCAGTGGAGTCAATGAATAGCACTTGATTCTCCCAGCAATGACGTGTGACGACACATACAAAGAATGGCCAACCAGGGGAGCCTGCCTTAGCCTTGGTGTCCAGGATTTATTTTTATTGGGGGTCAGTAATTTAAGAATGGAGAATGTGACTGACCTTAGTTACTCAATCTCTCCAGCCTCTTCAGAGGTGGAAATGATACAGCATGGCCCAAGGTCTCCACCATAAATCACATTGTTAGCATAAATTCCCTGGTGAGGTCCAAGCCCCAGGTGTACCAGGACACTCATCAGACAAGATATTTTAAGAGCTTAGAGCTGATCTCCCCAGAGTCAGTCAAAAACCAGTCTGTTTTCTGGCATGTGTAAGGTTTGAACATCTCAAGTGTGATGAGTTAATTCTTTAGTGCACAACCTTCTATCTTGTAACCTTCCCAACTTAGTTATTAGTGTTGGTAGATTTTTGTCTTTTAAGGTTTTATTTATTTATTTGAAAGAGAAAGCATGAGCAGGAGGAGGGACAGAGGAAGAGGAAGAAGCAGACTCCCCACTAAGTAGGGAGTCCAATGTGGGGCTTGAGCCCAGGACTCTTGAGATCATGACCTGAGCCGAAGGCAGGTGCTTAACCAACTGAGCCACCCAGGCACCCCTTGGTAGCTTTTTTGTAGATCCCCTAGGATTATTTTAATTGACTTTATTTTAGAATGTTTTATATTTATAGAGAAATTGACAATATAATATAGAGTTCCCATACCCTGCACCTAGTTTCCCCTATTATTGACATTTTACATTAATGTGGTACATTTGTTACAATTAATGAACCACTATTGATACATTATTATTAACTAATGTCAATAGTTTTATTCAGATTTCCTTAGTTTTTACCTAATGTCCCTTTTCTGTTCCAAGATCCCATTCAGGATACCATGTTGTATTTAGTTGTCACATTTCCTTTGGCTCGTCTTGGCCGTGCTATGGAAGTTTCACAGACTCTCCCTGTTTTTGATGACTTTGTTAGAGTCTGAGATAGATGAATTTGAGGAGTCTTGGTCAGGTATTTTTTAAGATGCCCCATTAATGGGATTTGATATTTTTCTCATGATAAGACTGGATTGAGTTATTGGGAAGAAGACTACAGACATTTTCACCATATCAGAGGGGCTGTTCAGCCACTTCAACTTATAAAGTACTATTCCAGAATGAATTTCAAAATACTCACAAGATAAGATGATGATCAAGGATGTCCTAAAAGTACCTCTTAGCTTAGCCAGAACATAGGGGATCCAGGAAGTTCTGGCCATGGAGTCACCTAGCCCAAAGGTCCTCACTGGACAAGTTTTTCCTCTGTAGACTGGAACAATAGCATCATTTAAAAAGTGAAACATGATACTTTGAGTCAATAGATTCAAGAATAAAAATAATTCCCTATGAATTCAAATAACGTTATTCACCTGTGCACACAATTTTGAAGCACAAGTCAAAATACTTAAAGGAAATGAAGTGCTTTGAGCCAGTTTATTTCATAGAGAAAAAGTTGTGCTACCCTGATTCAGGAGATGGAAAGCTTCTGATGGCACAGGTGTGTGGTCTCACCCAGTAAGTTCATTAGCTTCAGAACCAAGTAAGGTTTTGGCTCTGTCATTAGCTCTTGTTGAAATAGTTAAGAACAGGGGCACCTGGGTGGCTCAGTTGTTAAGCATCTGCCTTCAGCTCAGGTCATGATCCCAGGGTCCTGGGATCGAGCCCCGCATCGGGCTCCCTGCTCCGCAGGAAGCCTGCTTCTCCCTCTCCCACTCCCCCTGCTTGTGTTCCCTCTCTCGCTGTATCTCTTTCTGTCAAATAAATAAAATCTTTAAAAAAAAAAAAGAAATAGTTAAGAACAGGCAAGATGAGACAAGAAGAAAGCATTTCATTCCTTTAAAGGAAGCTTACTGAGTATGCACATGAGGAAGTTACTCAAGACTGGGAAAACACACCTGTACGTCTTAGCAGGAGTGAAGTCAAAGGCTCATGGTCTGGGAATATTTTGTGTTCCCACCAGTAAGAGTGAAAAACCTTAGAATTCATAAGCCATCAGGTAAAGTACTCAGAGGGAGTTTGTCATAGTAGTGGGACAAAACGAGACCTAGACTTAATGCTGCTCTGGTCCAACAAAGCAAGGAAGCAAGACTTCAAAGGATCACACTGTCTCTGAGTAACTTAACTGCCCTCTAAGAATAAAGCCCCCAAATACTTAGAGCTATTCACCTAGTGGCCAATAGTGGAATCAGATTATGGATGTAGAAATAGATCAAATTAGGCATAAACCAACATTAACAGAAGATGTAGGCAGAGTCATGCTGTGCATTCCAAAAGACACCCGGTCTAAACCAATCAGATCAGTGGACAATCTTTATCACTGCTTGTGTTAGGACTTCATGACCATGAAGAAGAAATTGTCTTCCTCATGCTGAAAAAGCCCTACCTAAACATTAAGAAGCCATTCGTCCTGTATCAGCATTGACATGAGAGTGGGCTGTGGGAGAGAAGGTGTGGGGAGAAGCAGAAAAGGCCAGCACTAGCAGACGACAGTACAACCCTGGGATGGAGAGACCTGAGGGGCTGTTGGCTTTGGAGGCATTTCCAGAGGAAAATGTTAGGGTGGGCAAGGGAGTTGGTGGCCAGCCCTCGCTGTTCCAGAATCTTTTGTTTGACCGTTTCTTGAGACTTCTCTTGAAAGCAAGAGTTATGTAAGTATGCTCAGAATTTCCTGATCATTATCACAGAAGTGAAGGAGAAGTCATAGCAGAGAGACTTCCTGTTAACAGGAAGGTTAACTTTGGTTTTCCAAGAACTCCAGACCCCAGCTACAACTTTAGTTTGACCCTGGAGGGTCTTGGTGATCTTGGCTGTTAAAACTGAGTGAAAATGGTAGATGATCTGGTTAGCCTTTGGCCGAACTGAACAATTGTAAGATAAATGAAAACTCAGATTTGAGGGTTTAACCCAGGGTTTATTCAAGGTTCTCCAGAGAAACAGAACCAATAGGTTATATATATATATATCAGGCAAGATGAGACAAGACATAACATATATATATATATATATATATGTTATGTTATGTTATATATATATGTTATGTTATATATATATGTTATGTTATATATATAACATTGTGTGTGTATGTATATAAAAATACAAATATATATAAAATATATAAATATATATATATAAAATAAGGAATTAGCTCATGCAGTTATGGAGGCTAAGAAGTCTCAAGATACGCAGTCAGCACTTTGGAGACCCAGGAAAGCCAGTGTGTAGTGTTCCATCTCGAATATGAAGGCCTGAGAACCATAGGAGCTGACGGTGTAGCTCCAGTCCAAAAGCCAGCAGGCTTAGGACCAAGAAGAGCCAATGTTTCAGTCCAAGTGTGAAGGCTGGAAAAGATTTGATTTCCCAGCCCAACAGTCAGGCAGGAAGTGCTCATTCTTCCTGAGCTTCTTTGTTCTATTTAGGTCTCCAGTTGATTGGATGATGCATACCCACATTGGGGAGGGCAATCTGTTCTCCTCAGTCTACCCATTCAAGCAGTAAGCTTATTCGGAAACACCCTCACAGACACACCCAGAATAATGCCTGGCCCAATGTCTGGCACCTGGGGCCTAGTCAGGTTGGCACATCAGATTAACCATTCCATTCAGCAATTGAAATGCAGTAAACTCGGGGGAAAGAGTGTGCAAAGAGCATGTGACTAGAGTCGAAAGTCCATTGTAGGAAATTTTGTTCCTGGCAGTGTGACTTAGTAGAAAATACACTTAATTCCTTCAGTCTTTGAACAGGTAAAACCAACTCTTGGAGGAAAGGAAATTGAAGAGAGAGGGCACAGGTAGAAGAAGGAAAGGAGAAGGCAGCCACAAGCAAAGAAGAAGATGGCAGGAAATAAAGAAAAGAAAGCAAAAGTTGTAGAACAATAGAAAGGCCAAAGGACTGAAAGCTACAGGTTTCTTTTAAAATGAGCACTTTGGGGGATCAAGTCATCAAATATTAATCGTAAATGCTGGGTCTTCCAGAGTTGTTGCCCTTATGGCACGTTTCCTGTCATTTATGGTGTCCCTCTGCCCTCTCCAATATGTTAGGAGGGAAAACAATTCTAAGGGTTTTTGATGATCCTTGGTTGATATTTTGTGAGCTCCCTGAGGTCTGTACCAGCACTAGAAGTGTCAGCTGAGAAAGGGGAGGGCATAACCCAAATTCACTGTATGGTCCTTAGCAGTGGCAGATACCAGGAGGGCTTCCCGGACCGCGTTCTAACTCCAAGTCTCCACATTCGAATTCTAGAGGTCCTTTTCCATTCTATCCCATGAAGCCTGTGGATGAAAAATTGGTCTCTTCCCAGATCATCCTCTTGGTAATTCTGCTTCCATCCATATTGTGTTCATTATACAACAGCTGTCTTTATTACCATCTCATTAGTATCTCTGAGGGGAGTCATTTCCATGGTGATACTAAAACTTATACCTTTAGAGATGTTACTAACACTCACCGGTTTAGAAGTGCCCCCTAAGGGCAATCGAGTGGAGGGTTATTCTCTGGCCAGCTTGGGGTCAATGTGTCATGGCAAGTCTCCCTCCTACATCCTTTATGGGTGAGTTTTATCAATAATGTTGGATTAGTGGAGATGAGCACTTAGCAACGTGAAGTCTCACAGAAAATTTTTTCCTTAACTCTAAGTAAGATTGCTGCTTGCCAGATTCATGAAGGAGCCCAGCCTGATAGTGAGGGTCTAAAAAAATAGACGTCAATAGACGTCACCTCCTTTGGGAAGCATGTCCTACCTGACTTAGTCACCAGTCACCATCACCACATGGCCGCTTAGCAATCGCTTCCTTAGGCTCCCATTGCACCCTGGGCAAATCTGAGGAACAGTGCTCTTCACGATGTATTATAAACATTGTTTTACTTACCTTCTTCCTCACTGTACTGAAAACTCCTCTCAGTCAAAAACCATGCCTAATTATCTTTGATATCTTCAATTTCTAACATGATTCCTACCCCACAGTAGAGTCAATAAATGAGTAAGTGAATGAATGTATTGCTAATAAAAACGGAGAAAAGGGATTGAATTCAAGAGAAAACTTTGTGACTGAGTCTGATGAGTGAGGATGGGAGGGAAGTAGATGGCTCTCTAGCCATCTAGAACTGGAACTGGGTGGTTGTTAGAATCATTAATAAAGTTAATGAAAGTTTGTTTTATTTTGGTGGGAGAACATAGAAGTATAGTATTTTTCTAAATATTTTTTTAACTTTTCTTTTCTTTTTTTTTTTTAAGTAAGCTCTACACCCAGTGTGGGTCTTCTTGAACTCATAATCCTGAGATCAAGAGTCATGTGTTCTACTGCCTGAGCCAGGCTCAATCATACCCAGAAGTATGGTAGTGTTTTGCACCAGTCTCAGCCTATCAATAACCAATGTGGCTGGACCAGCGCTGTGGCTCTTAACAAATGCAAGACACCCTTCAGCAACAACCATAGGAAACCTTGAAACAATAAAGGTTTATTACTTACAAGACCTGTAAATTACACAACACAGCTAGGGCCACGCAGGAAAGTTGTGGGTAAAGAGAGCATGCATGGGCCTGGTAGTCTGCTTTTATTGGGGTTGAGGGTTTCTCAGGCTCACTCTTTTTTGGTGAATTTAAGACGTAAGAGTAGAATTTAAAATACTGGAGGAGAAAAAACAAGTGGCCCAGATAGTTATCAAAATCAACCAAAACCCTTCCAGCCCTTGGGAAGGGGAGAGGAGATCTAGAACAAGCAGCTTGGTTTTAAAATATGGCATGATCCAATCATCACATCAATTTTGCTCATGTCCTATTGACCTAAACTAAGTCACACAGTCACACCTAATAGCAAGAACACCTGAGAAATATAGTCTTTTGGGATAGGGCTGAGAGTTTTTATTGTAGTTTTCCTGTCTCTGCTCCATCATTAAGTGAAGAGAACTTGTCTTTTAGTTCATAGAACCCGAGAATACAAGAAGTCCTATCCAGGCCTGATGAAGAGAAATGAGCATCACTCAGAGATTTTTAGATATCCAGCAAGATAGGACTTTTGTTATCATCCTCACGGAGGGAGTAAATGCTGTCTGTATTTGGGAAGAAAATAAACCAAAAGGGTAGACTGGCACAGAGAGGGGCAATATTTTTGTTCCTTCTTTTGGGGGTTTGTTGGTTACTACAGCTAGCCTAAACCTAAGTAATGTATTCATTTATTCATTTACTTTTTAACTGTTTGGGTCCCCTCTTGAATAGAAGCTTTAAGAGGTCAGTCTTTGTTTATTCCTTACAATGTCCCCAGTGCCTAGGACAGTCCCTGGTGCACAGGTGTTCCACAACTATCTATGAGTGAAGGAGAAGTGCAGACCGAATTATGTCCCCTGCAGTGGGCAGAAACTATGTGAAGCCACACAACATCTCACGAAACCGTGGCTGAAACTGACATCATGACTGACTCAGAGCTGCAACATTTATTTTCTCTGAACACACATAACTGTTTGTTGGCTAGCCAGTCAGTATAACACTGGGGCTAGAGGTCAGCTCGTGTTCGTGGCCATCATCCTGGAACTAACCTTCTTCTGTACCTACTATAGGCTCTGGCATCTCTGTTCTCTCATTTACAATTCCACTTCTGGTATTTGGACTTGACATTTGCATTTTGGATTATCTCTCCAACTCCTGGCTGTCCTTTTCTCCTCAAAGAGGAGGACTGAACTACACCGTCCCTCAGGTCTCATTAACCATTCAATGGCCCAGTTGCTTGCCAGAGCCTGAATGGGTACCAGACTGGAGTAGGTACAGAAGAAGGTTAGTTCCAGGATGATGGCCACGAACACCGTCAGTTCTTGGTTTCTTGACTCCATGGTGGTGAATGTTAGTGCAAGCCCACATCTGATTTGCTAAAACTATAGAGCTGGAACACCGAGGACTTGGGAAGTCATGAGAACTATCTCTAACTACTTAAAGAATTGCCAAAGCTCCAGAGTTCTAGGTCTGCTACTTATTGACTGAGAGACCTTGGATATGCCACCTGATCTTGCTGGACCTCCTTTTCCTCATTGGGAAAATGCATATGATAAAATTCCATGCGTATGTCACAAAGGAGGTGGTATAGATCTAATTACATAATGGTGGTAAATGGACTCTGAAAACTATAAATTGATAAAGAAATTTTGAGCTGTATCTATGGGTGAAAGTTATAAGAGGGAAGGTTTTGGTTCAGTATTCTGAAACACTATTGTCAGAGATAGTTGCCTAGGGTTGCAATGACTTGCCTCCTGAACTACTGGGAACCTCCATGACTAGACACAGCCATCTGCTAAGGTCCTTAAGGATATGAAGGCAGAGGAAGGGCTATCAACTGGGTCCAGGCATGGGCTCGTGGAGTCCACCGACGTCATGAAATCACAGACAAGCTCTGTTGGTGCTTGGGGTACATACGCATTTCTGGAGAAGACCCACAATTTTCTTTAGATTTGTAAAAAGGCCAATGATTCACAAAAGGTAAAGAATAAAAACATGATACTTGATATTACTTACAACTCTGTTGAGTGTACTATCCTTTCTAGACTTGAAACTGAGCACATTTTTTTTTTCTTATGTGCTATCTTCCAGTTGAGGGGAAGAGAAGAGGAAGTCAGAGTATTTTGTCCAGGACTATGTGGCTCCTTCAAGATACTGACCCACCCCATCCATTTCTGGCTTGGGACTGAGTATTTAT
Source organism: Mirounga leonina (assembly GCF_011800145.1). NCBI lineage: Eukaryota > Metazoa > Chordata > Mammalia > Carnivora > Phocidae > Mirounga > Mirounga leonina. Next base: position 57,492,499 of record NW_023270447.1, read on the forward strand.
AAATTTACCTGTATGGCCTGTTTGAATGCTGGCTCTCGATTACTATCCTCTGAATGCCATGACACCTTCCTGGTCAGTACTATCCCTGATACTATTTCTATTTCAAAAGACCTGTTCCAGTCCATGCTTAAATGATAGACTGTTGGTGGCAGAGGTGACTCGGTGTCCCTTCAGCATCTTTTCTCCACTCCTACAGAAATAGAAGATCTGGCTGACCACATGATTGCCAGCTAAAGACCACATTTCCCAGTTTCCCGTTCAGCTATAAGAGGGACTGGGTTTTCCGCAGATCTGTGAGCAGAGCGCTGAGTACAACTTCCGCCTAATAGCTTAAAAAGGAAAGGCACCTGCCTTCCCATTCCCTTTCATCTCTTCCCACTTGCTTGAAGGTCGATGTGGTGGTAGGAGCTATAGCAACTTAGCTTTGATCATTCATTGACAGCTGTTTGTTGAAGACAGAGAACAAGATACACAGAGCCTAGCTATCTGATGACCTTGTAGAGCAAACTACCCTACTAGTTCTGCACCATCTACCTCCTTAAGACTTTTATATGAGAGAAAAAGACATTGTTATCTTGTTTAAGCTCCTCTATTTGGGGATTTTTTTGTTATAGTAAGCTGTTACAGATGCGACCAGGACTTTATTTTCTTTTCTTATCCATCCAGATAGTCAAGATCAGTTTGCTTTTACTTGGCAAGGACAATATACTTCTACTATTTGTTTCAGGCCTATCAAAAACAAATTTTTTTTGAGTATAGCTGATACACAAGTTTACATTAGTTTCAGGTGTACAACATAGTGATTCGACTTCTCTCCAGGTTATGCTATGCTCACCACAGGTGTAATTACCACCTGTCACCAGACTATGCTGTGCCTTTTATTCCCATGATTTATTCATTCTATAACTCAAAGTGTTTCAGGGCTATTTAAATTGTCCAGCGAATTGCCATAATTTTGCCTCTAGGGGGCATCTGAGAAAGAGAAGGTGTAGCTTCTCTCCTTTGAGGTCTCAACTTACATATCCTTTTCTTAAAGAGGATTTTCTAGACGACCCAATCTAAAGTAAGTTCCCCTTCATTACTGTCTGGCTCAGCCCATTCACTTCCTTCACGGCACTTAGTGAAATTTGTAATTATTTGTCTGTTATCCATCTTCCACTTTAGGATACAAGCTCCATGAGGGCAGGGGTCATGTCTGTTTATTCACTGAATGCTTATCACAATATCTGACATGTAGCGGACACATAAACATCAAATGAGTGATGAATCTGGAAATAATGATAATTATTATTCCTAATATTTGGAAATTATTAAAAAATTCCTGCTTAGGCTTCACAAGCATTGTTAGCACCAGGAAATTATGTAGACTATCTAGAATATTCCAAACGGAGGTTTTCTTATCCAAGATTAAAACCCAGAAACCATAAAGAAAAGTTTATTTATCTTATTTCATGAAAATTTAGAAGTTCTGTATGCCAGCAGCCACCATAAAGTTTTATAAAAGTAAAAGAATGGGGAAAATATAAAGAAAAGTTACAATCAAGGACTGTTATCCACAATATTAAAAAACTCATATAGAACTCCATAGGAAAAGAAGCATAAATGATGTATGAGTCACAAACAACAAAATAAACACAAATGGCCAAGAAGCAAACATTTTAAATATCCAATAATAAGAAAATAGTTCAATAAATTATAATACATCCATATTATAGAACATTATGAATCCATGATTAGGAATAAGATATATTTTTTATTAAGTGAAAAAAAGCAGGAATAATATGGATATGATCCCATCTGTAAGAATACAAACATACATACCAACATATGTATATATAACATGTATAGGAAAAGTTCTGAAAGAATGAACACCAAACCATTCTGTTTTTCGGAAAATGAGTAGGATTGGTCAGGGCAGAGAGGTGTACGGTCTTTGAAGTGGGATTTTTACTTTTTACTCTACGTGCCTTTCGAATGTTGATATGTTTTGCTGTGAGCATACACGCACCTATTACTTGTGTAATTCCAAAAACTATTTTAAAAAGCAACAAAAATATATGGAAGTCACCTAACAAAATTCTTGGTATATAGCATTAATAGCAACAAGAATCAAACAGAAATGATTGGAAAATCTCCCCAAATCATACAGAAACAGATCTAGGTGACACAGGATATCACCTAGAAATGGTTTTAGATAATGTACAGTTACACAGAGATCCCCATCCCACCTACCCCTACCCCTCCCACCATATTTTGATTCCTCTTCATTTTCTTGGCCCAGTAGCTGTAATTTAACTTTAAAACTATATATATAGTATGGATGGAAGGATTGCTGTACCATGAGCTATAACGTTAGGAGAGTTTCTTTAGGTGCAAGTGGACCCCGTTCTTGGCTTTGAGGACAATCTGGTACAAGAAGACGAGAGGTCTGGTGGGGTCTGGAGCCACCTTGAAGCGGAGTAGAATCAAGGCAATGGCCACCTTTAGCTCAATCATGGCAAAATGCTGCCCGATACAGTTCCTGCAGACACCAAGGGAAAGAAAGAGATACCTGAGGAAATGGAGCTGTTGTTGACTCTTTCGTTAAGATGCTAGAATAATGAATCTACTATTCACGGTAAAGCAGCATTTTCACAGTAAATGCCGTGGAAACTTTTGAACTTCTATTATTCCCTGCAGGAACATGAACTGAGAGGCTGTAAGGTGATGCCGTCCCTAAAGAAGGTGGCACTTGAAGTTGCTTATAGAATTGTTTCTCCTGTGAGGATGTAGTGTAAGACATGGTGACTATAGTTGGTAACACTGCATTGTGCAACTGAAATTTGCTAATAAAGTAGAACTTAAATGTCCTCAGGCATACACAAAGAGAGAAAATGGTGAGGTGGAGGATGTGGTAATTAACTAGAGGGGGAAAAACCCTTTCACAATGTATGCAGATAGCGAATCACCATGATGTATGTTTTAAATATCTTACAATTGCATATGTCAACTGTACCTCAATAAATCTGAAACTAAGGGAAAAAAAAAAAGAATCATTTCTCCTGCATTGGGGGTGGGCTGCATGGCTTACGAGCAAGTTTTCATCGTAGGATAACTTTTTGAGGCATGGCTGTATAGGATGTGACAGAGAAGGACTTTGTCCTTTGCGAAACTAACTGGTCTTTTTGGGGGCTCAAATAGGTACCAATATCTACCTCATAATCTGGTGAGATGATGGGGCTCCATGGAAGAATATATAGAGCTGAGTTACCAAAGGGAGAGTGCTGTTTCCAAGTAAATATTTCTGTGCATTTTCAACAACTTCAAATTGTCCTTACCTTGGTCCAGCTGAGAATGGTAAGAAGGAGTAGGGGTGTCTCTGATCAGAATTCTCCTGGGAGAACCTCAAGGGGTCAAACACCTAAAATGACAGGGCAATCCCACCACCATCCCCAAAACACCATTAGCACATTTCTTAAGCTACTACTTAGCACTAGTCAATGGATATATACAATGAGCCACATATGTAATTTCAACATTCTGGTAGCCACATTTTTGTTATTTTATTTTATTTATTTGTCAGAGAGAGAGAGAGAGCACAAGCAGGGGCAAGCAGCAGGCAGAGGGAGAAGCAGGCTCCTCGCTGAGCAAGGGAGTCTGATGCAGGACTGGATCCCAGCACCCTGACACTTAACTGACTGAGCCACCTTGGCATCCCAGGCAGTCACATTTTTAAAACGTGAAAGTAATTTTAATAATAGAATTTATTTTGCAGAAAATATTATCATTCCAACATGTACTCAATATAAATAATTATTAAGGAAATATTTCACATTTTTGTACTATGTCCTCAAATTCCAGTGTGTATTTTACATTTCCAGCATGTCTCATTTCCAACTAGCCACATTTTAAGTGCTCAATAACCACTTGTGACGGATAGCTACCACACTGGACGGGGCAATTCTAGATCTGCAGCCCTTGTTTGGCCTCCCAATGGACTAGTATGCTACCCAGACTAAGTATGGAGAAAGCAGAAATGCTAGGGCCAGTGATATTATTTTCACTTTGGAGGTAAGAACACACCCACTTAATTTATCCAAAGAGAACGAAAACACTAATTTGAAAAGATATATGTATCCCTATGTTTATTGCAGCATTTACTTATAATAACTAAGATATGGAAGCAACCTAAGTGTCCATCAATAAATGAATGGATAAGGAAAATGTGGTGGATAAAATGGAATATTACACAGCCATAAAGATGTTGAGATCATGCCATTTGAGAAAACATGGATGGACCTAGAGGGTATTATGCTAAGTGAAATAAGTTAGACTGAAAAGGACAAATACTCTATGATTCCAATCATAAGTCAAATCTAAAAAAAACAAACAAGCAAACCAAGTGCATAAACAAACAAGAAGCAGAATTAGACCTATAAATACCGAGAACAAACTGATGGTTGTGGGGGGTTGGACAAAGTGGGTGAAGGGGAGAGGGAGATACAGGCTTCCAGTTATGGAATGAATAAGTCACAGAAGTAAAAGGCACAGCATAAGGAATATAGTCAATAATACTGTTATAGTGATGTAACAGACAGATGGTAGCTACACTTGTGGTGAGCATAGCATCAGGTATCAACTTGTCAGATCACCAAGTTGATCCTGAAACTAATGGAACATTGCGTGTCAACTATACTCAAATAAAATTAATTTTAACATTAAAAAAAAAGAATTCACCCACTTAGAAGTCTAGCCAAAGTGATCATGTGATTAATTGTTGCTGAGATATGCAGTCCACCTCCCGTTATACATAAGAGATCTTAAACCTTAGCCACTTAGGTGAAAGGAAATATCTATGGGTGTTGTGAGTGTTTAGAGTTTAAGAACATTGAATCAAGCACTATGGTTAGCTATGTGTCTTCTTTTGCCTCTCCAGATCCTCTGTCCTCCCTTTCCTGCTCTGCTCTAGGCTCCAAGAAGTGGATCCATGTAGTTAAAAGATACTGATTGGTGGACATTTGTCAACAGTTTGTTCTCTGTATTTATAGATCTAATTCTGCTTTTTGTTTGTTTATGCACTTGGTTTGTTTGTTTGTTTTTTAGATTCAGCTTATGAGTGGAATCATATAGTATTATTTGTCTTTTTCAGTCTAACTTATTTCATTTAGCATAATACCCTCTAGGTCCATCCATGTTATCTCAAATGGCATGATCTCATCCTTTTTATGGCTGTGTAATATTCCATTCTAGCCACCACATTTTCCCTATCCATTCATTTATTGATGGACACTTAGGTTGTCATTTTATTGATGGACACTGATAAAAGACATTGACTGGTGATCTGGAGGGTGGATGGAGAGAGCTTTTGGGTTATTTATTCCCTGGACCTCACCCTACCAAGCTGCCTCAGGCTGACTGCGCTACTGAAGGCCCAGGACCCTTCCCAGCACAGCAATCTCTTCCAGTCTTTGTAACCCTCTCCCCCACCAGGCCCAGAGGCAGGAAGCCCTTCAACGGTTCTGAGCTCCATGTTGCTTTTCTAAACCCTACCAAATCTTTGTAAATAGTTCCTTTACGAAACTCTCCTCAAAGAGCCCAACTTGAGTGTGCCATTGGTTTTATGCCAGAATTCTGATTGTTCCATCCAGCAGAAGAGAGCTCGAGTTGCCTGCCTGACTACATGGATAGTCTACACTCCTGCAGATGTCTGGGTGAGTGCTTGGTGGAGCTCGCTTAGTAAAAGACTGCCGTACAGATTGCAATTTGGAGCAGATTGTGTGGCATTATGTCAATCTGTTCATTCAAAGCAAACATAAAGTAGGAATAGGGGAAAGGGACAGTTTTCCTTTAGGAGAAAAGTTGAACATTTTTGGTCTTTATGTTTATTTTATTTGCTTTGTGTCATTTGCCACTTCCACATTGTGCTAACAAAGTTATTTGCACAGCATTCGTTTCTTGAAGTATTTACATGTAAGACTGTCATACCTCTGGATTTTCCCAGATGGCAGGGTTACGGTGAAGGCCCCAAATACTGAGAACCACAGCAATTCCTGTGACAAGAAAGAAATAAAAGAGATTACAGGAGACAGAGCAAGGTGTGGGCTACTGTTACAGCACTTTTCAACAAGAATTTTCTTCTTGAAGGGAGTGATCTAGCTCCTGGCAGAGTTCTGTATGCCGTAGCTGATGTCAGCGGTCAAGGACCCATTGGAAGATGAGGCTTGAGTGACACCTTAGTTTTCAAAGCAATGACTTATTTAATACCTGATTCTATCTTAAGGAGCTGTTGGTATCATGTCAGAATGATATCTGTTAATGGACAATACAGCACCCACCAGAAATAATTTGGGTCCAGAAGAACAGAACCACAATTCCATCATGCAGGTCCAATGACAAGTTTCTATTGGTTCTGTTCATAAGTGGAAGGGAGGAAATTTTGGCAAATATCCACATGGTTTGGGGATTAAAAATAGACGAGGAGAGAGATTTTGAAGATTATTTGATTACCATAAAAAATTCTGGTAAATTAATTCTGGATCTGTCAACAAAGTCACAGTGACAGGCTGTTGGTATTTGCTACAAGCTATCCTGTCAGCTTGTTTCCAAGGGCAAGAGTTAACAGAACACTGAAGCAAACAAGTGAAGTGTCTCTCACGTGACACCCTTCTGCTTCCTACTTGCCCTGCTCAGAGACCTGTGCTCTGAAGAGCACTGGGCTCCAGATGTGGGGCCTCTATGCAAGTTTTAGTTCTGCTCATCTGCACATTGGGGTCTCCAGTGGGTTTTTGGCTACACCACAAGTATTTGAAAGTGCTCTGTAAACTGAGAAGCACCATCTAAGTGTCTGTTAAGATCATATCTCAAGGGCGGGAAAATGAGATAATGTGCTTGAAAGCTCTATGTTAACTATTAAGTGCTGCATACTTACAAGAGTGATATTATGATGATGAAGCCAAAGACCCTACCTTGGGTCTTCTAGATATAGATAATGATGCTCATCTCCCATGAAGTCTCACCTCAGTCTCAAACTAAGCCCAATAAGGATTATTTTAGAAACAATGTCCTGCAAATGAAGAAACCTTGGATTGGGATTCTGGCCACCCAGGTTCTGGGCAGAGCTTCTCTACAAATGGCTACGTGCTTTTGGGAAAGTCTGGAAACCATATCTGATCAAAGAGTTACCCACTGAGTTCTTAATAGGCACCCAACCCTAAGCCAGACTTCCTTAGATTTGTTTTTTGACTCTTCTAAGAGTTGAGAAAAAAGCCAGTCTTTGTCACTGTGGTGGCCAGGATCCCCAGGTCTCTAGGAACTGCTTAAGAAAAGAATGCAAAGACCTGCAGGCAAAGAGCGTCCATCTGGGAAGGTAATGGGCTTGCTGAGCTCTCTGGAAATAGATGGGACTGGAGGCACCAGTCAGAGTGACTCCTTGATGCACATTGTGGTGTATGACATCTCACCCAGCTGGTGCCTGTGAGCACAAGGGAAGGAGGGGAGGAAACTCAGTGTCCATATCTAGTTTGTAAATATTGATGTTTTTCCTCTTTGGTGTTTATTCCTGGTAATTATCATCTCTAGGTTAAAGTTATTTTGTAATTGGTGTATGTAACAGAATGTGAGACTCTTTCTGCCTCAGGATCAACTGAGGTTCCAGGGGAAGAGGAACTAAACAAGTGCCAAATATCCTCATTATAAAGTGAACTGCTAATCTACCAGTAAAGGATTTGCTAGGGAGATTTCTGAAACCAGTTTTGCAACTCTTCACTTACCATATAAATCAAGAATGTAGAAGGAATGACTAAGGACTGAAGAGAGAGGGCTTAAGAGTTTTGAGAGGGAAAAAAAAAGATCCTTTAAAGAGAGTTGTTGGAATGCTAGAATGCTGTGGAGAATGGAGGAGGGCCCCCCAACCATGTTAGGCAAAGAGGGGCTTCTTGGGTCACTTAGATGATCTGGCATGTGCCCCCTGGAGTTTGGGGAACGGAGGACTGAGAGGAAAGTCTGTGATTCAGAACAGACAGGGAGTTGGGGGGAGAACCACAGGGACAAGCAAGTCAGGAGTGCTTGAGTGTGCCCTATGGGCCAATGAACTGGCAAGAGGGAGAGCTTCAGAACCAGCTTGAAAGGAATTCTGAGGACAAGAATTCCCTTGCCCCATGAATCACCATGGCAAAACTCCAGTGAGGGAATCTCCAAGAAACTCACAGATGTACCCATTGAGAGTGAAAGGAAGTACTGAATAACCACCAAGCTCAGAGAGCAAAATCATCATAGTACCAACCCCTTTCTCCTCCTCGCTTCCTCCTGGGACCACTTATGGAAGGGTCAGAAACAGAAGCTACTGGGTTGGGGAGGAACTGGTCAGTAAAAAGAAGCCAACCACAACCCCCTCACCCACCACTGGCTTCCAGACCCAAAGAAATGTTGAGCTGGGATGGAGGGAGAGGATCGAAGTGGATATGAATTTGCACTTTTTATTATTCCACTGGACCAGACAGTTTCATTACTGAAATGAGACTGCTCTTGTGACTTAAATGGATGGGAACTCTATGAGATTCACTCAAGATTTCACCCCAGAGATGAAAAGAACTTGCCCCATACAAGTGTGAAATATCAGAGGGAGAGGAATAAAGGGTTTTTTTTGCATCCTAGCCAGTCAGCTAGTCACAAAATGACTGCATATATTCAGTCTATTTGCTTTATTGTATTTCTGTTTGCTTTTCTGATTACTTATTTTGAATGCAGGCTCTGGCCATTTGGTAGTGTGAAATTTTCATTTTGTGCTCTTTCCTCCTCAAGCCCAGAATAAAAAGGGTAATTCTGCTTAGCCTGGCACTTTGCATATTTTAGAAACACAATGTTGTCCATCTTAGCCCTGGTGCAAGAAGAAGAGAGGAATTTTAACCCAATGCAGAAATGGCTGACAAGTCAAATGGAGGTGTTGAACAACTTGCCAGTTTTTTCAGAAATTGCTCTTTGCAATGTGGTTTTATTATCTGTCTAAAAGAATTATAAATTTTCAGCATGCTACGTACAAATTTCATTAAATGTGAGTATAAGGCCATATGATGGAATAAAAACATATTTTATTTTTTATAAAATTATTTTCATTTCTCTCATTAAAATAAATGGTAGTTAACAGATCCTTTGGACTTTGTTTTCTCACCTGGCAAAGATTTCTTTATTGTTTTCACATTTCACATAAGCCAGACAAGAATGAGAAAGGCCAATATTGGGATTGTATATATATATCCACCCTAAACAGGTTAAAATATTCAATTAATGTTGATGAATGAATAAAAAATGACTAAGCAACACTGTATTTTGTGCTATATAAATTAAACCTTTAATTTATGGTAAGAAATAACTATTATTTCCTTATAAAAAGTAGGAGCTCTACCATACCTATACAAATCCAAATTTTCCCTTACAAATGTTCTAACTGAGCTGACCTTTGCATTTGAAATATGGTGCATTCCCCTTAGTCCTGGGGCTGAGTAGCCCTTAGCATTTCTATCTCTTTGCCCCTTTGGCCAGCAAAACAATGGTAAGTGAAATATCTAGCTAGGGTGAAGAATGTGGCTTAAATCAGAGACATATGTTGGTTTTTCTTTAAGACAGCATGTCTCAGGGGCAAATCCATAACCTGGGCATTGTTGAATAACCAGATAAGCTCGAAATCTTGCAAAATGGTGTTGACATTTTCCACCTGGCTAACCCAACCTGTAAGAGGCAGCTTGGGTGTCAGATCTCCCAAGAAGTCCTCTTGAGCCCCTGTACCAGGTTAGGTGCCTGTCTTCTGAGTTTCTATAGTAGTTAGCACATCTCTTTCTCGCTACCCTTACCAGGTTATATGGCAATTATCCATACGGAGGCCTGTCTCCTGTCCCAGGGTGTGAGCTCATTGAGGGCAGGATCCACACCAAATCTTGCACATTTCTTAAGTGCCTCAGTACTTAGAATGTTCTCAATCCATAATCGCTAGACTTAACTACAGTGTATATCATATTAGTACTATGTTCAAAGTCTAAGCCAGTTCTGAGGAGTGAACAAGGAGATGGGAGGGAATGACTACAATGGGGGCTTAAATGATATGGCTGCTTGCTGGGGTCTCAGAGAGGAGACCCACTTGAGTCTTACCATTCAAACTCTCAGTGCAAGTCTAGGGATCAAGTCCCCATTTCCAGTGCACTGAGCCAGGTGAAAGAAAGAAAAGGGACATTACATACCACTGATTAAGAAAAACAATGAAGCAGATAACTTGTGGACGAGTGAACTTCTTTTGCAAAGATATAGGGATAATTTTGGTCTGTCTAGAAAAAAAAGCAGAATAGTAGCCTGCCTGTTCTGTTTCTACAGGCACATATCTTGAAGCACAATGGTCACCAAGGTACCAGAGGAGAAAATAAAGCAAAAGCCATGGAGAGGAAGCAAGATGAAATGTTTAAGAATGCAGATCTTACCAGGTGATAGAAGACCTGTCCCCCAGGATGCCCCTGATCTCCTCCCGGCATCTCTCCTGATGCTCAGGGTTCAGAGCCAGGTAGTAGAGGAGCCAGAAAATGCTCCCTGCCATGGTGTCATGCCCTGCCAACATGAATGTGTTCACCTCAGACCTTAGGTCAGTATTTGAGAAGCTGTTGCCATTTTCAGCCTGGAAGGTATAGTAGGGATATGTTTATGCAATGTCAGTTTATAGATGTCTATAGCCCCAGTCAAGATAATGGCTTTAGGGGAAAAAATTAGAGTTTCATATGAGAGTTTTAATTTTAATTCAGTTCAACAAATACATAGTAGGAGCCACACTTTGACCAGAGCATAAAGGAGAACCAACATTAAATAAGGAAAGCAGGACTTGCAAACAGTTCCTTCATTCATCCTGCCAGATTCCTGCAGATTTCCCAGCACCTCCTCCTCCTCCTTTTACCAGCTTACACTATGACCCATTTTCCTGTGCTTCCCTAAACTGCCACGTATCTTTGCAATAATCACCAAATTCTGTCCAATTAGGAAAAAATTTAGTCTTATCTGACTCCCTCTAGTGACAGAATTACAGACTTCTATCTTTACCTCAAACTGTATGGAGCCAACCCATTAATTCAAAAGTATTGTTAAATTTAGTTGATCAATTTTCCTCGTGTCTCCCCTCCTCCTCACTCATCCATTTACCCACACAATTAACTACATATATGAGCAGCCTCAGACATTTGAAAGATTTACCTGGGCAGAAAGGATAATATCCAGAAAATCCTGGTACTTCTGCTTCTGAGTGTTACCATGCTTCTTCTCATCTTTGAGGAATTTCTTTCTATCCTGGATTACCTTTTCTGGGACAGAATAACAATTCCCCATTACCAAAGTGACAGCAAAGTTAATCAAAGTAAAATTATTACAGAGCAAGAACAAAGTAAGTCAAACAGAGAAAGACATCTATCATATGACCTCACTGATATGAGGAATTCTTAATCTCAGGAAACAAACTGAGGATTGCTGGAGTAGGGGGTGGGGTGGGAAGGATGGGGTGACTGGGTGATAGACACTGGGGAGGGTATGTGCTCTGGTAAGCACTGTGAATTGTGCAAGACTGTTGAATCTCAGATCTGCACCTCTGAAACAAATAATGCAATATATGTCAAGGAAAAAAAAAGAAGAAGAAGAAGAAGGTAGCAGGAGGGGAAGAATGAAGGGGGGGGAATCAGAGGGGGAGATGAACCATGAGAGACGATGGACTCTGAAAAACAAACTGAGGGTTCTAGAGGGGAGGGGGGTGGGAGGATGGGTTAGCCTGGTGATGGATATTGAGGAGGCCACGTTCTGCATGGAGCACTGGGTGTTATGCACAAACAATGAATCATGGAACACTTCATCTAAAACTAATGATGTAATGTATGGGGATTAACATAACAATAAAAAAATTTTAAAAAAAAGGAACTAGAAAAAAATAATGATCCTTATGGCCTTTACAAGTAATAAGTAAACTTTTAATTTAAATTAAAAAAAAATTATTACAGAGCAAGCCATGGCCCATGAATAGCTTCAAATCTTACCTAATTTCCTAATCTCAGACTGGGTACATTGTATTTAAATAGATTTAATTTTTGAGGATGTTTGTTCTCCCATCAAATGACAAACTTTGATCAAAGTTCCAAAGAAACACAGTATAGCTAAAATAGACTTTATATAACTAGGGAGGCAATATAATAAAGATGGTTTCAAATGCAGGGGCAAGTGGCCAATCATTCTTTTCTTTCTTAGTCTAATATCTCATTTTCATGGAAAAGTTATCAAACGAAATGGAAGACAGGCAAAGAAACACCAACATCTGTATAACTGATGGGGTTTAAAAAAGAACCCCACAAAAATATGAAACAGAATATCTAAAACTATAATCCAAGAAAACTGTGGAAGTGAGACAAAATTTAAATGTACATATTAAGAGGCCCACCTTATCCCTGGAAAAGTTGGGACAGAATAACCAATACCAAATATACCCTAATAAAACTAGTCAACATTGAAGACAGAGAAAAGAAAATCCTCAGAGACTCCAAACAAAAAGACCAAATGACTTTTAAGGGGACGAAAATTAAGGCAGCATCATACTTCTCAAGAACAATAAAGAAATCAAAACAAGATTAGAGCATTTTCAGGGTGCCTGGGTGGCTCAGTCAGTTAAGCATCAGACTCTCGATTTCAGCTCAGGTCTTGATATCAGGGTCGTGAGTTCAAGCCCTGTGTTGGGCAAAAGATTAGAGCATTTTCAAGAAACTCAAGGAAACAAAGTAGCAGTAAAGTACTTTTATCCTACCTTTATATCCAGGAAATTTGTCATTCAAACAAGTATCAAATCTACCAAAAAACAGGTATAAACTTGCATGAACTCAGAAAATACTATGCTCATGAGCCCATCCTGAGGAATCTGGAGTGGTTGAGCTTCATCCAACTAGGAAAACTTCATTAAAGAACTGAGGTGCACATTTCATAGATGTAATTTTAGATCTCATACTAAAATAAGGATTGGCACATGGGCAGAAGGATATCGCATAAACACTAAAAGTGAAAATAATTCAACTAAAAATAGGAGGAGATGGGAGGGAGAAAGGGGAAAGTAGAATAATCACTAATTGTTGGGAGCCTGGCACGTTTGATCTTTTCTCCCTCTGGACCTGAGGCCTCTGCTGCAACCATGTTATGCCAGATCCTCAGTCAGGCCAAGAAGCATCTGAGCTTGATCTTCCTCCTCATATTTGTTGGAGTGGGATGTACTGGAGCAGCACTGTATGTCTTGCACCTGGCATTGCTTAATCCAGATGTCAGTGGGGATAGGAATAATCCAGAATCTTGGAGCAAACTGGGCTCCCATGGTTAATACAAGTTCTGCTCAGTGAATTTAGATTACAGCAAACTGAAGAAAGAAGATCCAGACTTCTAAATGAAATGTTTCAATATAAAGCTGCTCAGAATGAAGGCCTTCCAGACGCCATCCTCACAATTTTCTACTTATCCAGGAAATATGTCCCCTCTAAATGCATGAAATCATGTTGGTGTATTGTGTTGGGGTTTACACTGATTAATAAATATCTGAAGCTTGAAAAAAACAATCATTAATAATTGTATAGGTAATAAATGAAAATCAAAGGATATTATTAAAAACTGACAAACTGTCAAATAACCAGTCACAAAATACAAATACTATAGGATTCCTCATATATGTATATAAGGTACCTAGAATACCTAGTCAAATTTGTAGAGGCAGAAAGTAGAATAGTGGTTTCCAAGAGAAAGGAGTATAAAGAGGAATTATAATTTAATATGTATGGAATTTCAATTTTGCAAGGTGAAATGATTCTGGAGATGGATGGTGGTGGTGATGGCACAATAACATGAATGTAATTAATAGCACTAAGCTGTATACTTTAAAAAGATTAAGATGGCAAATGTTATCTATATTTACTACAGTTAAAATGACAAGCCAGGTAGCAAAAGTTTAAATAAGGGAAAGGGGAGTTAAGGATTTATGGAAGGACTAAACACTATGGTAGCCAGAGAAAAAATATAAACCTTCTTAAATATCAAAAGATATATTTTAAAAGAGCAAAGAAGACATACCACATAGAGAAAGGAACACAGTGTACTGAATTGAATAATGTCCCCCCCAAATTCATGTTCACCCAGAACCAGTGAGTAGTTATTTGTTAGGGAAGCCTTTAGGAAACTAATAAACACAGTAACTATAATACAATACACATAGTAAAGCATAATAATGTGCAGGGTTGAGTCCAAACGTATCAGTCATTTCAACAAATAAGAATGGGAATGACTTGTTTACTAAAATAAAAACATTTTCAAATGGACTCATAAAGCAAAACTGAACTATGTGCTGCATGTAAGAAAAACGCATAAAACAAAGCAATTCAAAATGTCTATAAATAAAGGGATGGACAAGGATGTACGAGACAAATGAAAATAATAAGAAAATTGGGGTTGCAATCCTGATATCAAACAAAGTAGAATTTGAACAAAAACTCATTAAAAGGGCGCCTGGATGGCTCAGTTGGTTAAGCGACTGCCTTCGGCTCAGGTCATGATTCTGGAGTCCCTGGATCGAGTCCCGCATTGGGCTCCCTGCTCGGCAGGGAGTCTGCTTCTCCCTCTGACCCTCCCCCCTCTCATGTACTCCCTCTCTCTCATTCTCTCTCTCTCAAATAAAAATAAATAAAATCTTAAAAAAAAACTAATTAAAAGCCAGTTTTTATTTTTTATTTATTTATTTATTTTTAAATATTTTATTTATTTATTTGTCAGAGAGAGAGAGAGAGCACAGGCAGGCAGAACGGCAGGCAGAGGGAGAAGCAGGCTCCCCGCTGAGCAAGGAGCCCGATGCAGGACTGGATCCCAGGACCCTGTGACCATGACCTGAGCTGAAGGCAGATGCTTAACTGACTGAGCCACCTAGGCATTCCAAGAAGGTCAGTTTTTAATGTTAAAAGTCAGGATATCACAGGGCACTTGGCTGGCTGGGTTGGTGGAACATGTGACTCTTGATCTCAGGGTTATAAGTTCGAGCCCCACGTTGAGTGTAGAGATTACTTAAAAATAAAATCTTAAAGTCATGATACCACAAGATATAATACTTATGAGCATATACACACACCAAATAACACAGCAGTACCTATTTAAAGCAGAAAACTATAGGAAATGCAAGGAAAGATAGGCAGGATCATACTAATAATAGGAGTCTTCAACATACTACTCCCAGTACAGGACAGGTCAAATGGACAAAAATAAGATATAGAAGATCCAAACAAAATAATAAGGCAGAACATATGGGGGAAACTATCAGACACCATACCTAATAATAGAGGATTTATCTTCTTCATAAGAGTGCATGGAAAATTTATAAAAAGTGATCACATATTAGACCAAAGAAAACATTAGTAAGTTCTGTAAAATGGAAATACTACAAACAATGCTTTCTAATTGCAATACAACAAAATTAGAAATTTTTAAAAATAAAAAAATAAGAAAGCTTTTCACCCAGAAATTTATAAACCTTCTATTAAACACCTTTTGAGTGAAAGGGATATACAAACAGAAATTAAAGCATTTCTGAAAAAATAATGATAATAAAAACATTACTAATCAAAATACATAGGATATATTTAATCAATGAACAAAAAAAAATTCATAACCTTAAAAACACATAGCAATAAGAAATATAAAAATCCATCCTAAAATTCATATGGAATCTCAAGGGACTACAAAGACTCAAAACCATCTTGAAAAAGAACAAAACTGAAGGACTCACACTTCTTCCTAACTTCAAAATTTACTACAAAGCTATGGTAATCAAAAACAGGGTGGTAACAGCATAAAGACAGACATATACCATGTATGAATGGCATACAGAGCGCAGAAATAAACTCTCACATATATGGTCAAAGAATTTTTGACAAGGATACTAAGACCATTCAAGGGGGGAAGGGACAGTCTTTTCAACAAATTGTTGCTGGGAAAACTGGACATCTACATGCAAAAGAGTGAAATTAGACCTTACCTATACCGTATTTGAAAATTAACTCAAAATAGGTCAAGGACCTAATTGTAAGACCTAGAACAATAAAATTCTTGAAAGAAAAATAGGATTAAAAGCCACTGGATTTAGTAAGGATTTCTTGCACTGACACCCAGGTAACACAAGAAAGGCGCAGGTAACACAAGAAAAGGTAGACCAATAAGACTTCATAAAAATTTAAAAACAGTATCCATAGAGTAAAAAGGCAACCCACAGAATGAGAGAAAATATTTGCAAATCATCTATCTGATAAGGGATTCAGATCCAGAATATATAGAGAACTCCTAAAACACAGTACCAGAAAACAACCTGATTCAAAAATGGGTAAAGATCTTAAGTGGACGTTTTTCTAAAGACGATATATGAATGGACAATTAGCACATGAAAAGAAAAGATGTTCAACATCACTGATCGTTAGGGAAATGCAAATCAAAACTATAATGAGATACCACCTCAGACTTATTAGGATTGCTACTATCAAAAACCCCAGAAAAAACCCTCAGACTTATTAGGATTGCTACTATCAAAAACCCCAGATTCCAGGGTCCTGGGATCTAGTCCTGCATCGGGCTAGTCCTGCATCGGCTATTGGTAAGAATCTGGAGAAATCAGAACCCCTTGTGCACTATGGGTAGGAATGCAAAATGCTACAGCTGCTGTGGAAAACAATATGGCAGCTCCTCAAATAATAAAAAAAATAGAATTATCATATGATCCAGCAATTCCATTTCTGGGGAAACCTTCAAAAGAATTGAAAGCAGAGTCTTGAAGAGATATTTGTACACCCATGTTTCTAACAGCATTATTCACAAAAGCTAAAATATGGAAGCAACCCAAATGTCCATTGATGGATGATTGCATAAACAAAACGTGATGGAATATTTTCAGTCTTAAAAACGTAGGAAATTCTGACATGCTACAACATGGATAAACCTTGAGGACATGCTAAGCGAAATAAGCCAGTGACAAAAAGATAAATACACATAGTTTCCATTTATAGGGTACTTAGAATAGCCCAAATCATAAAGACAGAAAGTACAATGGTGGTTGCCAGGGACTGAAGGGAGGGGAGAATAGGGAGTTACTGTTTAATAGGTATAGAATTTTAGCTTTACAAGATAAATAGGTTTATGGGGATGGATGGTGATGGCTGCACAACAATGTAAGTGTATTTAATACCACTGAACTGTACATTTAAAATATGGTTGGGGCACCTGAGTGGCTCAGTCAGTTAAACATCTGCCTTTGGCTCAGGTCATGATCCCAGGGTCCTGGGATTGAGCCCACATTGGGCTCTCTGCTTAGTGGGGAGCCAGCTTCTCCCTTTCCCTCTCCCTGCTACTCTGCCTGCTTGTGCTCTCTCTCTGTCTGTCAAATAAAAAAATAAAATCTTTACAAAAATAAAAAAATAATTAAAAAAATAAAATATGGTTAAGATGGTAAAGTTTACATTATGGGTATTTTACCACAATAAAAAAAGAAAAAACCTACTAATACGTGTGCGTGCACGCGTGTGCACACACACACACACAGACCCACAAAGCAAATAGAAATAGGAAAAAGGATGAAAGAATAAAATACAGTAATCCTCTCTTATCTGCAGGGATATGTACCAAGATCACCAATGGATACCTGAAGCCACAGATAGTACCAAGCCCTATATAATCTGTTCTTTTCTTATACACACATACTTATGATAAAGTTTAACTTATAAATTAGGCACAGTAAGAGATTAGCAACAATAATGAAATAAAACAATTATAAAAATATGCTGTAATAAAATTTTGTGAATGTGGTCTCTTGCTCTTTCTCAAAATAACTCATTGTACTATACTCTCACCCTGCTTCTTGTGATGATGTGAGATGATAAAATAGCTGTGATGAAATGAAGTGACTTTCTGATGATACATCAGAAGGATCATCTGCTTCCAGATCACGATTGCCCATGGGTAACTGAAACCATGGAAAGCAAAACCATGGATGAGGGAGAACTACTATAAATATATTAAATCCTAACTTAAAAACTAGAAAAAGAATAACAAAATAAACCAACACAGAGTATAAAAAAATAAAGAAAATTGCAGAAGTTAGTATGGTAAAGAACAGAAAAACAGTAGACCAAATTAATAAATCAAAAGTTTGGCTCTTTCAGGACGCCTGGGTGCCTCAGTCAGTTGAGCATCTGCCTTTGGCTCAGGGCATGATCCCAGGGTCCTGGGATCTAGTCCTGCATCGGGCTCCCTGCTCAGCAGGGAGCCTGCTTCTCCTTCTGCCTGCCGCTCCTGCCACTTGTGCTCTCTCTCCCCCACTCTCTCTCTCTGACAAATAAATAAATAAAAATCTTTAAAAAAATTTTTTGGCTCTTTCAAAAAAATCCATAACAGACATATATTAGCTAATTTAATCAGGAAAAGAGGGAGAATGCACAACTATATGAAGTAAGAAATGACAAAGGGAAAATAAAAATTAATACAGAGAAATTTTTTTAAATTTAAATTTTTTATTTTATTTTATTTATTTATTTTTTAAGATTTTATTTTTAAGTGATCTCTACACCCAACATCGGGCTTGAACTTCCAACCCTGAGGTCAAGAGTTGCATCCTCTACTGACTGAGCCAGCCAGGAGCCCCCAGAGAAATTTTTTTTTAAAGATCAGAGAAATTTTTTAAAATCATGAGATTACTGCTTCTATCCAAATAAATTTTAAAACCTACATGAAATGGAATATTCAGTGTACCAGAGTTGACTCCAGTAGAGATAGAAAACTTAGACTAATTTCCACAGAAGAAATAGAGAAAGTCATCAAGGAACAATCCCCACCAGAAAAATGAAAAATAAAGGACCAAAGAGAAGAAAAAAAAGAAAGGAACAGAAGAAGTATTTGAAACAATAAACGACTGAGAACTTTCCAAAATTAATGATAGACACCAAACCACAGATACAAGAGATGCAGAGAATACCAAGCAGGAAAACATAAAAAAATCTACACCAAAAAGTCAATATGCACATTCTATTCAAACTACAGAAGATCAAAGACAAAAAGAAAATCTTAAAAGAAACCACAGGAAAAAAACACTACCTACAGAACAGCAGTGACAAAAATGACATTGGACTTCTCTTCAGAAGCCAGGCAGAGAAGAGAGTGGAGTAAAATATTTAAAGTGCTAAAAAGAAAAACACACCAACCTTGAATTCTTCCAAATTACCCTTAAAAATGAAAGAGAAATAAAGACTTTCTCAGACAAAGATTGAGGAAATTTGTCACCATTAGAACTGCTTTGCAAGATAGTAAAATCTGTTCTTTAGAAAGAGGGAAAATAATATAGTTCAGAAGCTCAGATTTGCATAAAGAAAGAAAAACATTAAGGAATGAATAAATGAAGTTAAAACAAAACCTTTTGTTTCCTTATTTTTAATTGATCTAACAGATAACAATCTGTTCAAAATAATAAAAACAACAATGTATTCAATTTTATAGCTTAGGGAGAAGTAAAATAAATTATAGCAATGTTATAAGGGAATAGGAGAAAAATTGGGAGTTGGGAATACCCTGTTATAGGGTACTTGCAAGTATTATTTGAAAGTGGGCTTGGATTAGTTCTAAATACATATTACAAACTCAAGGACAACCACTAAACAAGGTAAAAAAGAGTATAATTTATATGCTAAGAGAGGAGAAAAATGGAATCATATAAAATGCTCAATTAAAACCAGATAAGGCAGGAAAAAAGTGGAAGACCAAAAAGAAAAAAAAAGGCAACAAATAGTAAAAAGTAACAAATATGGTAGCTATTAATCCAAATATATCAATAATCATATTAAGCATCGATGGTTTAAATACACCAATTAAAAGATCCCTGTCAGAGGGATTTAAAAATACCCAAACTATATATTGTCTACAAGAAACCCACTTTAAAATATAAAGATACATATAGATTAAGAGTAAAGGAATAGAGAAAGATATGCCATGCTAACTAACCAAAGGAAAACTGGAATAGCTATATTAACTTCAGATAGAACAGATTTCAAAGCAAGGAAAAATATTAGGGAAAATTTATTAGGGATAAAAAAGGGCATTACATAATTATAAAGGGGTCAATTCTCCAAGAAGACAACAATCTTTAATGTGAAATCACCTGGGCGGCTCAGTCAGTTAAGCATCTGCCTTCAGCTCAGGTCGGGATCCCGGGGTCCTGGGATCGAGCCCCACATCAGTCCTGCATCAGGCTTCCTGCTCCAGGGGGAGCCTTCTGCTCCCTCTGCCTCTGCCTGTCTCTGTCTCTCATGAATAAATAAATGAAACCTTTCTAAAAAATGTGAGTGCACCTAACAACAGAGTGTCAAAATATATAAGGCAAAAAATAATAGGACTCCAAAGAGAAATAGATGAATCTACTCTCACAGTTGGAGACTTCAACACTCCCCTGTCAGTAATGGACAGATGCAGCAGTCAGAAAACCAGCAAGGACATAGTTGAACTGAACAATGTCATCAGTCAACTGGATCTATTTCACGTCTATAGAACACATCATCTAACAACAATAGAATACACTTCCTTTACAAGCTCGCAGAGAACATTCTCCAAGATAGGTCACATTTGGGCCATAAAACACACCTTAAATTTTAAAAGAACATAAATCATATGAAGTATGCTCTCAGACCACAATGGAATAGAAATCCATAACAGAGAGGTAGTTGGAAAACTCCAAAATAGTTGGAGAGTAAAACACACATTTCTAAATAACACATGGGCCAAAGAAATTTCAAGAGAAATTTTTTAAATTTTTTAACTAAATGAAAATTAAAATACAACTAATCAAAATTGTGGGACACAGTGAAGGCAGTACTTAGAGGGAACTTTATAGCATTGAATTAATATATTAGAAAAGAAGAAAGATCTAAAATCAACAATCGAATCTTCTGCCTTAGGAAACTAAAAAGAGAACACATTAAATCCGAAGTAGGTAAAAAAAAGGAAATAATAAAAATTAGAACAGAAAGCAGTGAAACTAAAAATAGGAAATCAAGGAATAAAATCAATGAACCAAAAGTTGGTTCTTTGAAAAGACCGATAAAATTGATAAATCTCTAGCTAGGTTAACTAAGAAAAAAAAGAGAGAAGACACAAATTACTAATATCAGAAATAAAAAGGGGACATCACTACTGATTCTATGGGCATTAAAAAGATAATAAAGGAATATTATGAACAACTGTATGCCCATAAATTTGATAACCTACATGAAATGGACCAAATTCTTAAAAGACATAATCTACCAAAACACAAGAGAAACAGATCATCTAAATAGGCCTATATCCATTAAAGAAATTAAATCAATAATTAATAACCTTCCCAAAACAGGAAGAACCAGGTCTAGATGACTTCACTGGTTTATTCTGTCAAATATTTAAGAAAGAAATCATACCAATTCTTTACAATTTCTTCCAGAGAATAACAGAGGGAATACTCCCTAATTCATTTTATGAGGCCAGACATTATCCTAATACCAAAACCAGACAAAGACATTACAAGAAAGGAAAGCTACAAACCAATATCTCTCATGAAACAGATGCTAAAATCTTCAATGAAATATTAGCAAATAAAATCCAACAATGCATAAAAGCAACTATACACTATGACCAAGTGGGATTTATTCCAGATATGCAAGTCTGGTTCAACATTCAAAAATCATTTAATGTAATCTATCACATCAATAAATTAAAGAAGAAAAATCATAGGACCCTATCAAAAGATGAGTGAAAAAGATCTAACACAATCTAACACCCATGCATGATTAAAAAAAAACACCTCTCAGAAAACTAGGAATAGAAGGGGATACATATCATAATGTGTTGGTCAAAACCCATACCGTGTACAATATAAATAGTGAACCCTAAAGTAAACTATGGACTTTAGTTAATAATAATGTATCAATATTGCCCCATCAAATATAACAAAGGTACCACACTAGTGCATGATGTGAATAATAGGGGAAACTGTGTAAGTGGGGGCAGGGGAGGAGGTGAGAAAGTATATAAGAACTCTTTGTATTTTCTGCTTAATTTTTCTGTAAACCTAAAACTCTCTGAAAAATAGTTTGTTAATTTTTAGATTTATTTTAGAAGAGAGACAGAATGAGCACAGGGTGGAGGGGCAGAAGGAGAGGGAAAGAGAATCTTAAGCAGACTCCATGCTAGGTGGAGAGCCCTAAGCAGGGCTCGATCTCACAACCCTGAGATCATGACCTGAGCTAAAACCAAGAGTCGGACACTTAACTGACTGTGCCACCCAGGCATCCCTAGTTCTTATTTAAAAAACAAACAAACAAACAAACAACATACTACAAAATCTCTTTAAATAAATCAATGTGATTCCAATACATGAATAAATAGACAGACCAATGGAATAGAAAAGAAAGTTCAGAAATAAGGTCAAATACATATGTCCATTTAGTATATGATAAAGGTGGTTATCTCAAATCACTGGAAAAGATAGAACTTTTAAATTAAATTAAATTAAAATTTTAATTGAAGTGTAATTAACATACAGTATTATATTAGTTTCAGGTGTACTGTTCTCTGTATTTAAGAGCCTGGTTTTCTGTTTGTCTTTTTCTTTGTTTGTTCATTTGTTTTGTTGCTTAAATCAAAACATCTGAGTGAGATCATATAGTATTTGTCTTTGTCTGACTTGCTTCACTTCCATAATGCCCTCTAGGTATGGATGCATGTTGCTGCAAAGGGCAAGATCTCAATCTTTTTATTGCTGAGTAATATTCCATGGTATATATATATCACAGAAAAGATGGAACTTTTAAATATATGGCAATGGGACAACTGGATAACCACTTAGAAAAGTTAGATCAACACTTCGTACCATACATAAGAATAAACTCTAAATGGATCAGAAATCTAAATGCAAAAAGAACAAAATCACACAAGCACTGGAAGAAAAACATGGATGAATGTCTCTAGTTTGGGTATAAGGCAATGGGTCTCAGCTGCAGATAATTTTCTAAAAGGTTTTATTTTTATTTTTTACTTTTTGAGAGAGACAGAGAGAGAGAGTGTAAGCAAGCATGAGCAGGGGTTGGGGGGGCAGTGGAGGGGTAGAGGGAAAGGGAGAGAATCTTAAGCAGGTTCCACACCCAGCACAGAGCCCAAATCGGGGCTCAGTCTCACGACCTTGAGATCATGACCTGAGCCAAAATCAGGAGTTGGATGCTTAACCAACTGAGCCACACAGGCAGCCCAGCTGCAAATAATTTTGACCCCAGGGGACATTCAGCAATGTCTGGAGACATTTTCAGTTGCCACAACTATCAGAGTCCTACTGGCATCAAGAGGGTAGATGTCAGGGATGCAGGGAGTCTCTTTCTCCCTCTCCCTCTGCTTCTCCCCCTGCTTGTGTTCTCTCTGTCTCTCTCAAATGAATAAATTTTTTTTAAAGATTTTATTTATTTATTTGACAGAGAGAGACACAGCGAGAAAGGGAACACAAGCAGGGGGAGTGGGAGAGGGAGAAGCCGGCTTCCTGCCGAGCAGGGAGTCTGATGCGGGGCTCGATCCCAGGACCTTGGGATCATGACCTGAGCCGAAGGCAGACGCTTAACGACTGAGCCACCCAGGCGCCCCTCAAATGAATAAATCTTAAAAAAAAAAAAAAATAGGCTTACTCTATTTCAACTTTTATTTTTATGTTTTGCCAAACCTATTTTTGAATGGAGCTTCTTTTTCTTTTAAGATTTTATTTTTGAGTAATCTCTACATCTACATCCAACATGGGCTCGAACTTACAACTCCGAGATCAAGAGTCACATGCTCTACTGACTAAACTAGCCAGGTGCCCTGGATGGAGCTTCTTTTATTTTTTTTATTGTAATAAGAACTCTTAACCTGAGATCTACCCACTTAACACACCTTTACATACCCAATACAGTACTGTTAACTTACAGATCTCTAGAACGTATTCATCTTGTGTAATTGAAACTTTATACCAGCCAAACAACTCCTAATTTTCCCCTTCTTTTGAATGCATGTCCATGCTCACTCTGCTCCTGTATTCATTCCTATGTTGCATGAATGTTTTTAGTTTGTCATTATTCATTCGTTATTACTGCAAACACTGCACTAGAAGTCATATGCCTTGTGTGCTTTGGGATATTAAATGTCCCCTTGTTATATTTGTATTAATAACAATTGTGCATAATGAACATGGTATAGAAAACTTCTGACAGGACTACTACTATGGATCTAGCAAACTCTTCTAAAGCAGCACTGTCCCTATAAAAGCTCCATTAAGAACAAGAATGTTTTCTTCTTTCACACTGAGGCCTATTCTTCTAGACAGATACAACACAGTTATGACAGTGCATGGACTTGGGCCACCCAAATGCAAGAAATACCTGTGTACTGTTGTAGAATTTTGATCATCTCTTGTAAGCGTTGGCCCTGAGGGCTGAATTTGAAAATGATGTCATGGTGATGTAAGAAGCTGTGTAAGTGATAAAAGATGATTTTTCTGGCTTCAAACTTTGTTTTAACATAAAGATCATGGGTGCTAGAAGAGAAAGCAGGGACAATATGTCAATGAATGACTTAGATGATGGCGAACAAGTGTCTTCCTTGCTTTCCTGTCACTGACCTGCTTATCTGGCAGTTGGTCTCCTGGCTGAAAGCACGTTTCAGAAGTATGCCCAGGGTCATCAGGTTGATGTGCTCATAGACCTCCACCACTGTGTCCTGAGAGCTGCAAATCTTCTCCCACTTACACTGGCACAGGAGGTCAAGATCAACAACATCATCATCATCAAACTGCCTTTATCTGAAAGCTCCTCCCTGACCCTGCCCTTAGGATGTAAGGTTGACAAACCTGACCTAGGAGGGGCCAGAGGTCATGTAGGTAAATTAAGCAAGTGCTTACTTGGCATGAGGAAGGGAAAACTGCACCCATCTGGGTGAGAAAGGGCAAAGAGCAAACCAGGTCTGGTAAATGACTGAGTTAAGTATCTTTGGCCTTTCAGTTATTACCATAACTGCATTACAGCGGATCAGAATCCCAGTAAAACAGACCTATAATTACAAAGGGTCTCCCCAGGACTTCCTCCATCTTCAATCCCCAAATTGCTAGACACCCCACCCCATCATCACTACTGCCAACCACCATAGCCACACTTAAAATAAACTTAGAACATCGTAAAAAACATTTTCAATTCAGGGGCGCCTGGGTGGCTTAATCGGTTAAGCATCTGATATGATTTCGGCTCAGGTCATGATCTCAGGGTTATGAGATCAAGCCCTGCTTAAGATTCTCTCTCTCCCTCTGCCCCTCCACCCTCTCTTTCTAAAAAACACAACACAACAAAAAAGCCAAACACATTTCTTTTTTTTTCCCCCTTGACTCAAGGTGATTTTATTTTTTTAAATTTTTTATTATGTTCAATTAGCCAACATATAGTACATCATTAGTTTTTGATGTAATGTTCAGTGATTCATTAGTTATGTATAACACCCAGTGCTCATCACCACACGTACCCTCCTTAATACCCATCACCTGGTTACCCCATCCCTCCACTCCCCTCCCTTCTGTAACCCTCAATTTGTTTCAGGGGTCCAGAGTCTCTCATGGTTTGTCTCCCTCTCTGATTTCTTCCCATTCAGTTTTCCGTCCCTTCCCCTGTGGTCCTCTGCGCTATTCCTTATGTTCCACATATGAGTGAAACCATATGATATTTGTCTTTCTCTGCTTGATTTATTTCACTTAGCATAATCCCCTCCAGTTCCATCCATGTTGATGCAAATGATAGGTATTCATCCCTTCTGATGGCTGAGTAATTTTCCATAGCATACATCTTCTTTATCCATTTTCAATTCAGAAGTGGGAGACAGCGAGAAGCCATGAAAGAAGCAGGTTTGGGGAGTGACTCCCAGTTACGTGCTCCCTCTGTCCACTTTACTTCTCCCCCCAAGTGACCTCCTCACACTACTTGAGATGTTTTGTGACTGAAACGGCCATAAAGTTCCCTGTTGAAAATGTATTTGTCATAATAAGCAATCTTTGTGTAAAACACAAATAAATCTGGTTAGAGTCAGATCAACCGACATTTGTTGAGCACCTATGCCATAGCTCGGGCTGTTATGCATTTGGAAATCTCGGGAAAAAAGACAGATTTTTTTTAAAGCTTTTACCCAAATGTCAATTGTTTATTCAATTGCTTTCATCTTGAATTATGTAAGTTTTACTGAGTAAATAAAGTAAATTTAGAAGAAATGAGAACAAAGGGGAGGCTCAAGGCTAGAGGCACTTGGGCACAGTTCAGCAGAGGATAGGAGTTATGAGCTGGGCCTCAGGCACAGGCGGGATAGAGAAACAAGGAAGACAAAAGCGGTTTTATTGAAACAGAGATAAACCCAGTACCACTACTGGCTAATTTGCAATTGTGCACAAAGCTGCACAGCACCAGAATAGAAGGAGCATGCCCCCCACCCCACGCCCCCTAGCCCGTACCTCTGGTTCTCTACCAAGAGTGAGACATGGGTCTTTATACCCCAACCAGGGCGACTGAGGTTAAGTCCGCTTCTGTGAGAACCCAGCCAATCGGCTGGTAACAGTGGTTCTTTCTTGGCAAAAAGAATGGGTTTGTAAATGAAGGTGGAGGGAAACTTTGGCTTTGTTTGTGGGGTTTGAAGTGTTTCTGATAGAACTTGTATTAATGAATTACTTGTCTGATTTTCAAACAAGTACAAATTTAAAAATTTAAAATATACCATGTACAAGTGGAGTTTTGGAATGGACCTCATTTATAAATCAGAGACCACGCATAGGAATATTCCTCTGCCAACATCCTCTTGCCCCTGTGAAAAGCCCAAGTCAGCTTCTAATGATCCGCCACTATCCACAAGAAGAAACTCAATCTGCGAGTTTAATGTAGACACTTATCCTTTGACAGGGTCTTTGTGACCACCAGGCAAGTTCATTCTAACTTCCACACCTTTGTTCATGCTAACTAGAATTCCCTCACCTGTATTATCCACATAATCAAGTCCAGCTCATATTTCCTGGCAAATCTGAGTCTTCTCTGAATCTGAAGCCAATATAGCTTCAGATGTAGCTGGCCTTGGTTCCCTCACCTATCATTTATAGTACTTACCATCTGAATCTCACTACTCGGTACTTGGTTTACTGCCATAGGGTCTCAAAATATATCTAAGTCAGATGACCAAATCCTCATCATTTTTAATCACCCAAAGAACCAAAGCAAAGGTTTACATAGACAACTCTTGCTCAGCTGGTAATTGCACATTGGGTAATTTTTAGGAGCCATCCCCCTTTGACTTTCACTACCCACTACACATGTCGAATACATTCCCTGTTGGAAGCATTCTGCAACACACCAGAGCACTTTTTGTCCCTTCACTTACCAGCATTGTGTTCACAGAATGGGCCATCACCTCAACATATGATTTCAAAATGTTAACATTGAACGCAGGAGTTAGTAGTTCACGGTCCTGGAACCACTTGGGTCTGTCTAGACTCACCAGTCCTTTTCCTTGAGAAATAAAAGGAACGAAACCTCATGCCATTTTATTAGATGAGATGAGGAAGGAGAGGTGAGGAACACAACATCATGGGGTGACCGTGGCACACAGGTAGTCACAATAGAGTGGAAATCAGAGCAGTGCTCATATATTAAGTTGGAAGTCAGTTTGATGCTTACATCTGGGATGGATGTATTTAATATTGTGAGGAAGACCCCAAGTTTTGCAGCCTGATGAGTGTGCTGATCCTGAAATCACCAGCTACTATCTGTGTAGTAACTGAGTAAGTCACCTAATCTTCCTGAGGCTTGGTTTTCTCAATGATAAAATGTGATAATAAGCATCTACTTCACTGTGTTGCTGTGCAGATTAAATGAAGGTGTATACACGAAGCACCTGGACCAGCCTCTAGCTTGTGGTAGAAACATAACAAATATTCGTCTCCTCTTGACTCTAAACCAATCCATAAACCACGCTGTGAGCACAAAATTTATAAGGAACTAGACCCGAGTATTCACTCTGTCCCCAGATGTCTCCTCCTTGAGCCTTAGCCTGTGCTTTACACCTATAAATGATACGAAATGGAAACACTCATCAAGGTCAATGCTTTACAACCTTCTGTTGCAAGAAAGATCATTAAAGATTTGGCTTTAAAATGACCTTAAAGTTTATTAATATGTGATTTCCATCATTCATTGAGAGCTTACAACATGTCAGGCTTGTGATGCATGGTCCGGCGCTGGTCCAATGCCAGCCATTACACCAAGTGTAGAAAATATGTGCTTCACTTAATCCTCACAATGGCCCAGAGATGTAACACTCATTAGATGTTTTCCCCAAAATCACATTCAAATAGTCAGTGGGAGGCAGTATTCAAATCCAAGTAGCTCTGAACCCCAAACCTACAGTTTCTTTCATTTATTTCCTTCTTTGTCTAATATAAATACCAATTACAGGACTAAAAGTCTTTATTCATCTGCTCATGGAATACTGTCAAACTATATTTCAGAGCGAAACTGCACTGGTTTGCAAATGGAAATAAAGGAACTCCAAAAAGAAAGGGGAAGAACCAAGAAAACAAGAGAGAAGAAAGGATAAAATAAAGGATATAGATGTGAGGCTGCAGTTTTAAAGACAGAGATGGGACTGATTCACACACATGTGCCTTGAGAATGAGACTTTGGGGAGAGAAATGGACAAAGAGGGTTCCTAGGAAGTTGTGCTGTGTTGACTTAGCACTCCCTCTTGATCTTCCCCCTAGATAACTTGCAGTATAGATCTACCATCTTCTTAATGTTTTTGAGCATTCTGATTTGTTTCTTTGGAATACTCTACAATAGCAAGGGGATCTCAAGTGAGAGAGTGAGTCACTCCGCTCTCTTGCACATACATACCAAGACATGGAATCAAGAACTTGTACAGGTACTTGGACTTGGCATCTGCAGAGTCAAGTAGAGGAAACAAACAACAGCATTAGAGGGAAATTACCAAAGTTGGAGAAGGTTCTCTTCATTTGCCTTCACTAAGCATAAATAGCAAAAAGGAGCCCAGGGCTCACCCCTTATACCCTTGGCAGGCTTAGGAAAACCACAAGTCTTGGTTGAGGAACCAGAGAACAACAAACCTAGGAGACAGATAGAACACAAACCCAGATTCTTCCCTTGCTTACACTTTCTCCAACGGAAACAGATTGCCTGAGGGTTACCAAGTTTCCAGAACAGGATTTGGGACAATATATTATATCCTTCTTGGAAAGTAGATTAGTAATTATAGCAGGGGCTGGCAAACCACAGAAAAAGGGGGACAAATGCCTCTTGGGGTTCTTGTAAACTCTAACATGGAGATATTTTATAGCTCTTGTCCTTTAAGATGTGAGCAAGAAATAAATCAGGGCTGGGGTCATGGGAAACATGGAGACTTTCAGGGAGAGTCTGTTTTCCTTTATTAGGTTTTACTAAAAGTAATGGAGACAGTGGACAGGGAAGAAAGATTAGAATATAAGATTTTAGTTAAAACTAAGTTAGTTAAAACAAAGATGATGGAGCAAACACCAGATATTTTAATTTTGTGCTATGAGATGATCCACCACAAATGCCTTGAAAAAGGCTTGGATGGGGGAGTTAGATGACTTGTACCCCAAAAGGAAACAAAATTGAGAAATATGCAGAAAACAAAAAACAAAATTGGGACCACAATCAAGAGGTTATACTGGTAAATGAATGATCTAGCATTCAGGTTTATGGACTGAACCAGCAGGGGCAGAGCTACTTCTGAATTCCCCTGAAGACTTATGCTCAAGCAGGGGGTTGAGGGGGTAGGGAGTATTGCTGACACTGAAGTCACAAAACCAAGAGGCAAAGGAAGCCCTTGGTGATCCGGTGATGCCAGCTGGGCTTTAAGATATACCCTCAAGGGCCCATGGGAATCTGAGCTGGACAAGGGACTGGGGGGGGATGTGATAATCCCTTTCAGGGTTGGTCAGAAACCTCTCCCCACTTTCTCCAGGTCTTTTTTAATTCCAGGATAGTGAACACAGTGTTATATTAGTTTCAGGTGTACAATGTAGTGATTCAACAAGTCCATACGTTACCCAGTGCTCATCACAGCAAGTGCACTCCTTAATCCCCATCACCTATTTCACCCATCCCCCCCTCTGGTAGCCATCATTGTGTCTCTAGGTCTCTTAAAGGCCCGATTTTTTTTTATTATGTTATGTTAATCACCATACATTACATCATTAGTTTTTGATGTAGTGTTCCATGATTCATTGTTTGCGTATAACACCTAGTGCTCCATTCAGTACGTGCCCTCTTTAATACCCATCACCAGGCTAACCCATCCCCCCACTACCTCCCCTCTAGAACCCTCAGTTTCTCAGAGTCCATAGTCTCTCATGGTTCATCTCCCCCTTCAAATTCCCCCCCTTCATTTTTCCCTTCCTACTATCTTCTTTTTTTTTTTCTTAACATATAATGTATTATTTGTTTCAGAGGTACAGATCTGTGATTCAACAGTCTTACACAATTCACAGCACTCACCACAGCACATACCCTCCCCAATGTCCATCACCCAGCCACCCCATCCCTCCCACCACCCCCACTCCAGCAACCCTCAGTTTGTTTCCTGCGATTAAGAATTCCTCATATCAGTGAGATTATATGATACATGTCTTACTCTGACTGACTTATTTTGCTCAGCATAATACCTTCCAGTTCCATCCACGTCGTTGCAAATGGCAAGATTTCATTCCTTTTGATGGCTGCATAATATTCCATTGTATATATATATACCACATCTTCTTTATCCATTCATCTGTCGATGGACATCTTGGCTCTTTCCACAGTTTGGCTATTGTGGACATTGCTGCTATAAACATCGAGGTGCACATACCCCTTTGGATCACTACATTTGTATCTTTGGGGTAAATACCCAGTAGTGCAATTGCTGGGTCATAGGGTAGCTCTATTTTCAACTTTTTGGGGAACCTCCATACTGTTTTCCAGAGTGGCTGCACCAACTTGCCTTCCCACCAACAGTGTAGGAGGGTTCCCCTTTCTCTGCATCTCTGCCAACATCTGTCGTTTCCTGAGTTGTTAATTTTAGCCATTCTGACTGGTGTGAGGTGGTAACTCATTGAGGTTTTGATTTGGATTTCCCTGATGCCGAGCGATGTTGAGCACTTTTTTATGTGTCTGTTGGCCATTTGGATGTCTCCTTTGGAAAAATGTCTGTTCATGTCTTCTGACCATTTCTTGATTAGATCATTTGTTCTTTGGGTGTTGAGTTTGATAAGTTCTTTATAGATTTTGGATACTAGCCCTTTATCTGATATGTCATTTGCAAATATCTTCTCCCATTCTGTCGGTTGTCTTTTGGTTTTGTTGACTGTTTCTTTTGCTGTGCAAAAGCATTTTTATCTTGATGTAGTCCCAATAGTTCATTTTTGCCCTTGCTTCCCTTGCCTTTGGCGATGTTTCTAGGAAGAAGCTGCTGTGGCTGAGGTCGAAGAGGTTGCTGCCTGTGTTCTCCTTTAGGATTTTGATGGACTCCTGTCTCGCATTTAGATCTTTCATCCATTTTGAGTCTATTTTTGTGTGTGGTGTAATGAAATGGTCCAGTTTCATTCTTCTACATGTGGCTGTCCAATTTCCCAACACCATTTGTTGAAGAGACTGTTTTTTTTTTCCATTGGGCATTCTTTCCTGCTTTGTCGAAGATTAGTTGACCATAGAGTTGAGGGTCCATTTCTGGCCTCTCTATTCTGTTCCATTGATCTATGTGTCTGTTTTGTGCCAGTACCATACTGTCTTGATGATGACAGCTTTGTAATAGAGCTTGAAGTCCAGAATTGTGATGTCACCAGCTTTGCTTTTCTTTTTCAACATTCCTCGGGCTATTCGGGGTCTTTTCTGGTTCCATAGAAATTTTAGGATTATTTGTTCCATTTCTTTGAAAAAAGTGGATGGTATTTTGATAGGGATTGTATTAAATATGTAGATTGCTCTAGGTAGCACTGACATCTTCACAATATTTGTTCTTCCAATCCATGAGCATGGAACGTTTTTCCATTTCTTTGTGTCTTCCTCAGTTTCTTTCATGAGTCTTTTATAGTTTTCTGAGTACAGATTCTTTGCCTCTTTGGTTAGATTTTTTCTAGGTATCTTATGGTTTTGGGTGCAATTGTAAATGGGATTGACTCCTTAATTTCTCTTTCTTCTGTCTTGTTGTTGGTATATAGGAATGCCACTGATTTCTGTGCATTGATTTTATATCCTGCCACTTTACTGAATTCCTGTATGAGTTCTAGCAGTTTTGGGGTGGAGTCTTTTGGGTTTTCCACATAAAGTATCATATCATCTGCAAAGAGTGAGAGTTTGACTTCTTCTTTGCCGATTTGGATGCCTTTTATTTCTTTTTGTTGTCTGATTGCTGTGGCTAGGACTTCTAATACTATGTTGAATAGCAGTGGTGATAATGGACATCCCTGCCGTGTTCCTGACCTTGGGGGCAAAGCTCTCAGTTTTTCCCCATTGAGAATGATATTCGCTGTGGGTTTTTCACAGATGGCTTTTATGATATTGAGGTATGTACCCTCTATCCCTATAGTCTGAAGAGTTTTGATCAAGAAAGGATGCTGTACTTTGTCAAATGCTTTTTCTGCATCTGTTGAGAGGATCATATGGTTCTTGTTCTTTCTTTTATTAATGTATTGTATCACATTGATTGATTTGCGGATGTTCAACCAACTTTGCAGCCCAGGGATAAATCCCACTTGGTCGTGGTGAATAATCCTTTTAATGTACTGTTGGATCCTATTGACTAGTATTTTGGTGAGAATTTTTGCATCCATGTTCATCAAGGATATTGGTCTGTAATTCTCCTTTTTGATGGGGTCTTTGTCTGGTTTGGGGATCAAGGTAATGGTGGCTTCATAAAACGAGTTTGGAAGTTTTCCTTCCATTTCCATTTTTTGGAACAGTTTCAGAAGAATAGGTATTAATTCTTCTTGAAATGTTTGGTAGAATTCCCCTGGGAAGCCATCTGGCCCTGGGCTTTTGTTTTTTGGGAGATTTTTGATGACTGCTTCAATTTCCTTAGTGGTTATAGGTCTGTTCAGGTTTTCTATTTCTTCCTGGTTCACTTTTGGTAGTTGATACATCTCTAGGAATGCCTCCATTTCTTCCAGATTATCTAATTTGCTGGCATATAGTTTCTCATAATATGTTCTTATAATTGTATTTCTTTGGTGTTGGTTGTGATCTCTCCTCTTTCATTCATGATTTTATTTATTTGGGTCATTTCTCTTTTCTTTTTGATAAGTCTGGCTAGGAGTTTATCAATCTTATTAATTCTTTCAACCAGCTCCTAGTTTCATTGATCTGTTCTACTGTTCTTTTGGTTTCTATTTCATTGATTTCTGCTCTGGTCTTTATTATTTCTCTTCTCCTGCTGGGTTTAGGCTTTATTCGCTGTTCTTTCAACAGCTCCTTTAGGTATAGGGTTAGGTTGTGTATTTGAGACCTTTCTTGTTTCTTGAGAAAGGCTTGTATTGCTACATACTTTCCTCTTAGGACTGCCTTTGCTGCATCCCAAAGATTTTGAACAGTCGTGTTTTCATTTTCATTTGTTTCCATGAATTTTTTTAATTCTTCTTTAATTTCTTGGTTGACCTATTCATTCTTTAGTAGGATGCTCTTTAGCCTCCATGTATTTGAGTTCTTTCTGATTTTCCTCTTGTGATTGAGTTCTAGTTTCAAAGCATTGTGGTCTGAAAATATGCAGGGAATAATCCTAATCTTTTGGTACCAGTTGAGACCTGATTTGTGATCTAGGATGTGATTTATTCTGGAGAACGTTCCATGGGCACTAGAGAAGAATGTGTATTCTGTTGCTTTGGGATGGAGTGTTCTGAATATATCTGTAAAGTCCATTTGATCCAGTGTGGCATTTAAAGTCTTTATTTCCTTGTTGATCTTTTGCTTAGATGATCTGTCCATTTCAATGAGGGGGGTGTTAAAGTCCCTTACTATTATTGTATTGTTGTCAATGTGTTTCTTTGCTTTTGTTATTAATTGGCTTATATAATTGGCTGCTCCCATGTTCGGGGCATAGATATTTACAACCGTTAGATCTTCTTGTTGGATAGACCCTTTAAGTATGATATAGTGTCCTTCCTCATCTCTTATTATAGTCTTTGGTTTAAAATCTAATTTGGATATAAGGATATAAGGATTGCCACCCCCACTTTCTTTTGGTGTCCATTAGCATGGTAAATGGTTTTCCACCCCCTCACTTTCAATCTGGAGGTGTCTTTGGGTCTAAAATGAGTCTCTTGCTGACAGACAGCATATCGATGGGTCTTGTTTTTTTATCCAGTCTGATACCCTGTGTCTTTTGATTGAGGCATTTAGCCCATTTACATTCAGGGTAACTATTGAAAGATATGAATTTAGTGCCACTGTATTGCCTGTAAGGTTACTGTTACTGTATATTGTCTGCATTCCTTTCTGGTCTGTTACTTTTAGGCTCTCTCTTTCCTTAGAGCACCCCTTTCAATATTTCTTGTAGGGCTGGTTTCATGTTGCAAATTCCTTTAGTTTTTGTCATCCTGGAAGCTTTTTATCTCTCCTTCTACTTTCAATGACAGCTTAGCTGGATATAGTATTCTTGGCTGCATATTTTTCTCATTTAGTGCTTTGAATATATCATGCCAGTCCTTTCTGGCCTGCCAGGTCTCTGTGGATAAGTCTGTTGCCAATCTAATGTTTCTACTATTGTAGGTTACAGATCTCTTGTCCCGAGCTGCTTTCAGGATCTTCTCTTTTTCTCTGAGACTCATAAGTTTTACTATAAGATGTCAGGGTGTTGACCTATTTTTATTGCTCTGTGCCTCCTGGATTTTGATGCCTATTTCCTTCCCTAATTTAGGGAAGTTCTCTGCTATAATTTGCTCCAATATACCTTCTGCCCCCCTCTCTCTTTCTTCTTCTTCTGGGATCCCAATTATTCTAATATTGTTTTGTCTTATGGTATCACTTATCTCTCGAATTCTGCCCTCGTGATCCAGTAGTTGTTTATCTCTCTTTTTCTTAGCTTCTTTATTTTCCATCATTTGGGCTTTTATATCACTAATTCTCTCTTCTGCCTCATTTATCCTAGCCGCTAGAGTAAAGGCCCGATTTTAATCTTTGCTTCAGGATTTCTTTAGAATCCTGCCTGTGAGTTTTGCATATCTCTCCTAGGAGGATTAGTTTCCTGAGATTCATCCCTTTTCTTACCCGTTCTGCCCAGAAATATCTTTGCGTAGTCTGGGTCATAGATATAGAAAAATGCCTGAAAAGGCCCAACCCAGCAAGGAAAGGTGCAAGGGTATTTTTCGACAAGCTCCTCAAATTTCTCCATTTTACCATCCTGAAGTTACTGCAGTGAAAAAAAGAGTGAAGGAAGTTAGAGGAGCCAAGCAGTCTGGACTCAACCCCTCTTACAGAGGCAACCTGAATGTAGGGCCTGGATAAAGTCCCACAAACATGCTTTACTTGGCATTTCTAAGCTTAGAGTATAATTTTTTTAAGATTTATTTGTTTATTTATTTGAGAGAGAGAGAGAATTGAGGGGAGAGGCAGAGGGAGAAGGAGAAGGAGAGAATCTCAAGCAGACTCCCCACTCAGCGTGGAGCCCAACTCGGAGCTCATTCTCACAACCCTGAGATCATGATCTGAGCTGAAACCAAGAGTCAAACACTTAACTGACTACTGGGCACCACCGAGTGCCCCAGAATATAATTTCCTGATGAAGGTCAGTGTATTTATCTTCTCAATGTAAATGTATGTTGCATCCCCAAAATAAGTCCCTGTCAAATGACATCTTTGGTGAGCTGTTTTCCCAACTGAGAAGGTGAAGAGACTTGAGTCTGCCTCACCTGCCAAGGTCACACATTTTGATTAGGAGTGGAGTCTGGAAGCTGAGAAAGATTTTTTTCTTATGTGGGAAGCTAATTGGTAGTAGATTGAACATGACCCATGATCCAGGTCACTATTTCCTCTCCCTTTGCCTTTCTCTAATTATTGAGGAGTGATTCTTTCTTGTGACTTCAGAGTAAAATCTTCTCCCTAAAAACCTGCCCACTCCATCTATGAAGAAAATCCCATTCTTTTCTCTTACAACAATAGAAGGCTCATTTATACAAGTGCGTGAAGCTTGAAGCAAGTTTAAATAAAAACCTCTCAGCTTCCAACATTTATAAACCAGAGTATAAATACCACCATCAGAGATGAACTTTTTGCCTTAATAAGCAAGTTACTAATGATTCATTTAAATAGTTCCTCTAAATCACTGACAATAAAATTCATTTATATCCACTTCTTGTATAAAGTGAGAGTGTGGGGGGCACCTGTATGTGTGTGTCTGGGTGTGCCCAGTGACACATGATCGTGGGGCTCTTGACTTGCAAAGAAACCCTAAGGCTGGCAAGTTCTTCCTTGTGTGACCAATCATATAGAGTTTGCCATGTGATTTCTCTTACTCTCAGAAAAGGTGGAAAACTTTGGCTCCCAATTTCTTTTGTTACCAGCTAGCACCTTTATTCCATGAAGTGTTCCCTGGAAAGTTTAGGGCCCCTAGGAGGTTGTGATTCTGGAAATCTAGGTCCTGAAATGGTACAGACTCATTTTTGTTAACATTCCCACAATCAAGCCAGTGACAAGCACCCACTGACAATGCAAATGATGTCTCCCAACAAAGCAAATGTTCCTTCATTAATTCATTTGTAAACAATAGACAAGTGAGCATTTATTAAGTGCCTACTATATATGCCAGGCAATAGAGATGCAGGGAAATATAAGACAGGCAAGGTCTTTGCCCTCAAGGAAATAATAATCTAATATGAGGATTATTTCTTTAAGTTAGAAATTGTCATGGACACCCTCAGCCACAAGCATTTGGTTATACTTTTAGTAATTCCTGTCTGGGCAAAAGGAGAGAAAGTCATTGTGACTCCCATAATACATGAATTTATATTTCTTCATCCACAGCAATATCTTAATACATTTGAAAATATGTCTTATACATATTTAGGAAACATTGTTTAGAAATATTCAGAAAATGCTTAGTCCCCAGACAAATAGTAATAGCTAACACTTACAAAGCACTACTATGAACTAGGTGCTGCCAAGATCATGTTTTCCATGATTTATATTGTTTAATCTTTATACCAGGAACCCTATGAAGCAGATATGATTAGAACCTACATTTTACAGATGAGGAAACTGAACCTTAGGGAGGTTAAGGAAAATAGTTCCAGCTGTTCCTTGTGATTATCTAAGTGATGAATTGTCAAAAGAAACATAAAGGGTAAAAAAAAAAAAGGTAAATAGGTAGATTTGGTAATATTAGTCAGCTTGACATATTAACTATCTCTCATTTGTAAAACTCTGATAGAGGCCTCTCTAAAACACAAAAAAATAATTTACTGACAGTCAAGAGGGATATGGACTTTAAAACACTATGAATGCAATAAACAATCTGAATGAAAATAAAACCATTCTGTTTACAACAGTATCAGAAAGAATAAAACATTCAGAAACAAATTTAAAAAGATAAATGTAAAATTTATACTCTGAAAACTACAAAACATTATTGAAATAAATTTAAAAAGACTTAAGTAAATGTAAAGATGTCCCATGGTCATGGATCAGAAGACTTAATATTGTTAACATGACAGTATTTCCCAAATTGATCTACAGATTCAATGTAATCCCTATCAGAATCACACCTGGCTTCTTTGTAGACATTGACAAGCTGATCCTAAAACTTATATGGAAACAAGAGGTATCCAGAATAACCTAAATAATCTTGAAAAAGAACAAAAATATGGGTGCCTGGGTGGCTCAGTTGGTTAAGCATCTGCCTTTGGCTCAGGTCGTGATCCCAGGGTCCTGGGATAGTGTCCCTCATCAGGCTCCCAGCTCAGCAGGAAGTCTGTCTCTCTCTCTCCTTCTGCCCCTCCCTCCTGCTCGTGCTTTCTCTCTCACTCGCTTGCTCTCTCTTAAATAAATAAATAAAATCTTTTTTTAAAAAAGAACAAAATAGGAAGACTCATGCTTCCTGATTTCAAAACTTACTACAAAGCAAAAGTAATTAAGACAGTGTGGTATTGGCATAAGGATAGACATATAGATCAATAGAATAGAATTGAGAATCTAGAAATGAACTTCGTGTTTACAGTCAACTGATAGCAGTGTCTTTTGTTCCAATGAGGTGGCTCTTGGGGGCCCTTGGATGGTGGCTGGTCACAGAAAGACCAACCCATAATTAAAAGCTTGGAATTTTCATCCCCACTTCCCATTCTCCAGAGAGGGTGAGGGGCCAGAAATGGGTTCAATCATGCCTACATGATGAAGCCTCTGTAAGAATTCCAAAAGTACAGGGTTTGGAGACCTTTTAGTTTGGAGAACATGTGGAGGTGCTGGTAGAGTGATGCATCTGGAGAGGGCATGGAAGCTCTGTGCCCCTTCCCACATACCTTGCCCTATGCATCACTTCCAACTGCATGTTCATCTGTATCCTTTATCATATCCATTTATAATAAACTGGTAAACAGGGGCACCTGGGTGGCTCAGTCGGTTAAGTGGCTGCCTTCTGTTCAGGTCATGATCCCAGTGTCCTGGGATCGAGCCCCACATCGGGCTACATGCTCAATGAGAAGCCTGCTTCTCCCTCTCTCACTACCCCTATTTGTGTTCCTTCTCTCACTGTCTCGCTCTCTGTCAAATAAATAAATAAAATCTTTAAAAAAAAAAACTGGAAAACAGTAAATTAACTGTTTTCCTGAGTTCCGTGAGCTGTTCCAGCATATTAACCAAACCCGAAGAAGAGGTCACAGGAATCTCCAACTTACAGGTGATTGGTCAGAAGCACAGTAAAAACCTGGACTTGCCATTGGCATCTGAAGTGGGGAGGAGTAGTCTTGTGGGCTGAGTTCTTAATCTGTGAGATCTGATGCTATCTCTGGGTAGACAGTGTCAGAATTGCATTAAATTGTAGGCCACTCAGCTGATATCAGGTTTGCTTGGTTGCAGGTGGGGGATGGGGGCACTCACCCAACATCTGGTGTCAGAAGTGTTGTGAATATAGTCATAGTGTGAGAATTAAGGGGAAACACAGGAGGAGGACTGGGTTTTTCCTACTCAGGTTCCAAACAATTCAATGGAGGGAAAGAACAGTCTCTTCAACAAATGGTGCTGGGATAACTGGATAGCCACAAAAAATAGAATAAAGTTGGACCCGACCTTACACAATATGCAAAAATTAACTTAATGGATCAAGATCTAAATGAAAGAGCTAAAACTATAAAACTCTTAGAAGAAAACATAAGGAATTAACCTAGATTTGGCAGTCAGTTGCATTTCTACACTAAAATGTAGAAAATCTACATTTTCTACACACAAACCAGTTGCGTTTTTAATAATAAACAATCTGAAAAGAAAATAATGAAAACAAGTCCATTTGCAATAGCATCAAAAAGAATAAAATATTTAGGAGGTGAAACCAAGTATGGGAAAACCAAGTATTCCCAACCAACAAGGTGAAAGACTTGTACAGTGAGAACTAAACATTTCTGAAGAAATTTAAAAAGATGTAAATAAATGGAAACACATTCCATGTTCGTGGATTGGAAGATTTATTACTGTTAAGATGTCAATACTACCCAAAGCAATCTACAATTCAGTGTAATCCCTACCAAAATCCCAATGATGCTTTTTGTAGAAACAGGAAAATCCATCTTAAAGTTAACGTGGAATATCAAGGGACCTTGGATAGCCAAAACAGTCTTTAATAAGAAGAACAAAGCTGAAGGACTCACATTTCCTGAATTCAAAACTTACTACAGAGCTACAGTAATCAAAACAGTGTGGTTCTGCCGCAGAGAGACATATAAGTGAATGGAATAAAATAGAAAGTCTAGAAATAAACCCCCAAATATATGGTCAAATGATGTTTGACAAAGGTGCTAGGACCATTTAATGGGAAAAAGACAGTCTTTTCAACAAATGTTGCTGGGAAAACTGGATATCCACATGCCACGGAATAAAGTTGGGCCCTTCTTTACCTAACACCATAGACAAAAATTAACTGAAAATGGTTCAAAGACCTAAATGTAAGACCTAAAACTGTATAACTCATATAAGAAAACACAGGAAAATTCTTCACAACGTTGGACCTGGCAATGATTTCTAGCATATGAGACCAAATGCACTGGAAAAAAGAAAAAATATACAAACTGGACTTTATGAAAATTAAAAATTTTTGTGCATGAAAAGACAGTATAACAGAGTAAAAAGTAAAAAACACGAATGGGAGAAATATTTGCAACTAATATATCTGATAAGTGGTTAATATCCAAAATAAATAGAGATCTCCTAAAACTCAACAACAAAAAACAAACAATCTGATCCAAATACGGGTAAAGGACTTAACTAGACATTTCTCCAAAGAAGACATACAAATGGCATTGAGCACATGAAAAGATGCTTAACATCACTAATCATTAGGGAATACAAATCAAAAGTATAAAATACTACTTCACACCCATTAGGATGACTACCATCAGAAAAAAAAAAACCAAAAAAGCCAGAAAATAGCAAGTGTTGGTAAGAATGTAGAGAAATTGGAACCCCTGTGCACTTCTGGTGGAAGTGTAAAATGGTACTGCCACTGGAAAACAGTGTGGTTTTTCTTCAGAAAATTAAAAAAGGAATTACCATATGATCCAGCAATTCCATTTCTGAGTACATATCCAAAAGAATTGTAAGTAAGGTATCAAAGAGATTTTTGTACACCCATGTTCACAATAGCTAAAATGCAGAAACAACCCATATATCCCCTGATGGATGAATAGATAAAGAAAATGAGGTATATAGGCACAGTGAAATATTATTCAGTTTTTAAAAGAAAGGAAATTCTGACTTATGCTACAATATGGATGAACACTGAAGACATTACACTAAGTGAAATAAGCTTGTCACACACACAAAATAATAATAATACACGATTCCACTTAAATGAGATAGTAGTAGTCAAAATTATACAGACCAAAAATAGAATGGTGTTTGCCAGGGGGGTGGGAAGAGAGAGAAAAATGGGGAACTATTGTTTAATGGGTATAGAATTTCAGTTTTACAAGATGAAAAGAGTTATGGAGTTGGATGGAGTTGATGGCTGCACAACATTATGAATGTATTTAACATCACTGAACTGTACACTTTTAAAAATGGTTAAGATGAGGGGCGCCTGGCTGCCTCTGTCGGTTATGCGGCTGCCTTCGGCTCAGGTCATGATCCCAGGGTCCTGGGATCGAGCCCCGCATCAGGCTCCCTGCTCAACGGGGAGCCTGCTTCTCCCTCTCCCTCTGCCTGCCTCTCTGCCTACTTGTGCTCTCTATCTCTCTGCCAAATAAAGAAAGAAAATCTTTATATAAAAAATGGTTAAGATGGTAAACTTTATGTTATGGGCATTTTACTACAGAAAAGATGTTGGAAAGGTATCAGCATTTTCAACAGTCACCCTGAAAGCTAGAAGACAATGGAATGATGCCTTCAAAATTCTGAGAGAAAATTATTTCTAAAGTATAATCCTATACCCAGCCAAACTATC
The DNA here is from genome assembly GCF_011800145.1 of Mirounga leonina. Classification (NCBI taxonomy): domain Eukaryota; kingdom Metazoa; phylum Chordata; class Mammalia; order Carnivora; family Phocidae; genus Mirounga; species Mirounga leonina. The sequence continues at coordinate 57,534,238 of NW_023270447.1, forward strand.
AATCAAGTTATGAATTTTAATAGACATTTTCAGCCATTCAAGAGCTCAAAAAATTCACCTGACATTCCTTCACTCAATCTCAAGAAGCTACCCATAAAAATGATGAAATAAATCAGGAAAAAGAGAAGACATAGTATCCAGGAAATGGAAGATATGACACAGGATAGCACATTATCTGTGCACCAAGCCTAGAGAGCCACCAGTCCAGATTAGAACGGGAGGAGAGGCCTTTGGGAGAAATGCCTCCAGAAAAGAATATAGGCTGGCAGGTTTTTTTATGTTTCAATATTTGGCAATATTGTTGAGATGTGTTTGACAGATCTATTAAAAGCATTTGGGGAAAAAAATAGTGATAGATTTTGAAAAACTAAGCATATGAGAAAAGGAGGAAGGTAATAACACCATGGGAGAAAAAAAGTTCTATGAGAAAAGGAACAAAATCAACCATTAGATCAGTGGTAAGTAAATATTTACATAATCAAAATAATATAAATACTAATTATTCTATTTAACACAAAATACAATGTAACTATATTGGGACAGTAAAAGATGGGGTATAAGTGATTACTCATCATAAGGTAGTTAATGAATGGATATCTACAATTATTAAATTAAAAAATGCAACATAGTAATATTATTTTACGGATTGAAACGAACAGGTAAAACAGTTGAGAGTGGTTCCTTCTGGGCAGAAGGACTAGGAGTGGGGGAGCCAAAGGATCATGCGATAGTTCTGCTGGGGACACCCTCCCCATACCAACCATCATTTAAAATTCTGCCCAGACTTCTGTAGACTTTTCCTTCCTTCTCTGGGTAGAGACACCTATTTCCCTCCAAGATCCCCTTGTCCCTAGGCCTCTATCAAAGCACTCATTACCCTGTATTTGCATTTTCTCTTTGCGGTCAAAGTATGCATCTGACTTGGGCTTCTGAGGGCTGGTACTGGTCTGCTCTTTGTAATCTCAGCACCCATCACACAATTCCACTCAAAGCTGGTTGAATTCATAAAACAAGGAATCAGGGGTGAGACTGGATTTGGAGCGCAGGAGGACCAAAAGGTAAAGGTCTCCCTCTTAGAAATTTCAATTTGCCATCACATTTGAGTGATTGGCGGGGGCTGCTCTCTACGTCACAAGAACCTTGGATAAAGTTCATTTTCTCTGGTTGTAATTCACTAAGGGTGGCAACTAACTGTGTTCGATTTTGCATATTTTCTGCAGTTAATAAGCATTATTTAGAATAGGATAACTATTTTTTAGCGACCCATGTGGAAGGCTTTTTAAGGTACAGTACATAAATGCAACTAGAGATGAAGCAACTAAAGACCGTCCTGAGTTACAGGACGCTCTTTTTCGTTACTCAGTCTCTACATAGGTCCTCCCAGCCCCCCAAGCTTCCACTCCAGGGGCTCCAGTCTTGTTTCCCTTTCCCTGCAGCACTGTGAGGAAGGAAGCCCAGAGTAATGGAAAGATGCCGAAAGCCACAGGCGGAGCCAGAGAGGTCTGTGCAGGATGCAGCGATGAAAGGAAAGGGAGGAAGCAGCCTACCTCTCCGCCCTCCTGGTATCCTCGGCAGCATCCTTCTCTGTCCCTCCTTTCCCTTACCTTCTGGTGCCCCTAGAACCAGTGGGTGGGGGGCGCAAGGAAAGGGCACAGGTCTCGCAGCAGCCGCAGCCTCCGCAAGTAGAGCTTGATGGCCTGCAGCAGCCCCAGGGCCAGGCAGAACACGAAGGCCAAGTACAAGGGCCGCGCCCAGCGCATCTCGAGCCAGGAGGACTCCATCGCTGTGCGCCCGGCGGATCGCAGGCGGTCTCCCCGGCCCCGGAGTGGGTGGGCTTTCTCTGGGCCGGGCAGCTCCAGGAGAGGATCGCCCAGCCCACCGCGACTCTGTGCCCTCCGACAAGCTCCCTTCTTCCCTGGGGAGGAGGAAGAGCGCTGGGAGGGAGACCTCCAGCTTGGCCAGAGGAGGCAGGCTCGAGTTCTCTGATTTTTTTTTTTTCTTACTAAATTACTGATCAATTTAATGCAATTCCAATACTCAAAAGCATTTTTCATGAAACCTGCCTGACTCTGAAATATACAAAGAAAAATGCACAAGAATATTTGAGACAGTCTTGAAAAATAACATAAAGATTGGTATTTGCCTTCTCAACAAAATACATTGTAGCATTATAGGACCAATGTGATATTGCCCAGGAATAGATAAACAAAGCAATGAAACATGATAATAATGATAAGAATAATACTAGTAATAATAAGCATTTACTGTTATGATATGCTTACAACATGTCAAGCACTCTTCTTAGCATTTTACATTTATCAATTTTTTTTATTATGTTAGTCATCATACTGTACATCACCAGTTTTTGATGTAGTGTTCCATGATTCAATGTTTGTGTATAGCACCCAGTGCTCCCTGCAATACGTGCCCTCCCTAATACCCATCACGGGGCTAACCCATCCCCCACGCCCCTCCCCTCTAAAACCCTCAGTTTGTTTCTTGAAGTCCATAGTCTCTCTTGGTTCATCTCCCCCTCCGATTTCCTTCCCTTCATTTTTCCCTTCCTTCTCCTAATGTCCTCTGTGCTATTCCTTATGTTTCACAAATAAGTGAAACCATATGTTAATTGACTTTCTCTGCTTGACTTCTTTCCCTTAGCATAATCTCCTCCAGTCCCATCCATATTGATGTAAAAGTTGGGTATTCATCCTTTCTGATGGCTGAGTAATATTCCATTGTATATATGGACCACATCTTCTTTATCCATTCGTCTGTTGAAGGACATCTCGACTCTTTCCACAGTTTGGTTATTGTGGACATTGCTGCTATGAACATTGGGGTGCGTGTGGCCCTTCTTTTCACTACATCTGTATCTTGGGGTAAATACCCAGTAGTGCAATTGCTGGGCCATAGGGTAGCTCTATTTTTAATTTTTTGAGGAACCCCCTCAGATTTCTTTTTTTTTTAAGATTTTTATTTATTTATTTATTTGAGACAGAGAGAATGAGAGAGACAGAGAGCACACGAGAGGGGGGGGGTCAAAGGGAGAAGCAGGCTCCCTGCCGAGCAGGGAGCCCGATGCGGGACTCGATCCCGGGACTCCAGGATCATGACCTGAGCTGAAGGTAGTCGCTTAACCAACTGAGCCACCCAGGCGCCCCCCCCCTCAGATTTCTAACCCTTTATCAATTGAGGAGAATCTTCATTCAAGGGTGACTTATTTTATTTTATTTTATTTTATTATGTTATGTTAGTCACCATACATTACATCATTAGTTTTCAATGTTTGTGTATAACACCCAGTGCTCCATGCAATACGTGCCTTTCTTAATACCCATCACCGAGCTAACCCAACCCCCCACGCCTCTCCCCTCTAAAACTCTCAGTTTGTTTCTCAGAGTCCACAGTCTCTCATGGTTCGTCTCCCTCTCCGATTCCCCCCCCCCCCCCCTCC
>NW_023270447.1:57537791-57542656 GCF_011800145.1 Mirounga leonina
GTCTCTCATGGTTCGTCTCCCTCTCCGATTCCCCCCCCCCCGCTTCATTTTTCCCTCCCTGTTATCTTCTTTTTCTTCTTTTTTTTTTTTTTTAACATATAATGTATTATTTGTTTCAGAGGTACAGGTCTGTGATTCATCAGTCTTACACAATTCACGGCGCTCACCATAGCACACATACCCTCCTTAATGTCCATCACCCAGCTACCCCATCCCTCCCACCCCCCTCCACTCCAGCAACCCTCAGTTTGTTCCCTGAGATTAAGAATTTTCATATCAGTGAGATCATATGATACTTGTCTTTCTCTGATTGACTTATTTTGCTCAGCATAATACCCTCTAGTTCATTCAGGGCAACTTCTTAATGCCCTTCTGGATTGTCACACTTCAGCTATGACAGTTTTTAATCATGGGAGGTCAGAATTTAGGTTTTAAAATAATACCAAGGCTGAGGCCATTGTTTATCTTCTTTGCCACAAATAAATGGTAAGCTGCTGTGTTAAAAGAAACCCCAAACCCAAAAACCTTCTTCCCCACTCTGAAATTCTGTCAGAACCCACAGGGATCTGGGAGTTGGGAATGCGCATGTATAATCATTATACTTATATAGTGTGGCTTATCCAGTGATATGTCCGTAAATGTTTTACAATTGGTCTTCACTCGAATTTCTAGTGTTTGCCAATGTCCACCATTCTAGTTAGTTCTTTCAGCAGGGTCAGGGCCTGGGGACTCCTTAGCTGACCCAGTCTTACTTAGGCTCTTGCTGGAGATGTTAATCCCTTCTGAGACCTGGCTGGTCCATCCGCAGTGTTCTATGTCCTTCCTTAGAAAACAAAGAACTTTGGCACTTTTTGCACTATACCCAGGAGCCTAAGAGAGGCTCAAGGATGCTAGCTCAAGTCTTCTCTCTGCTTCACTGCCATCTTCACCCTGGTTCCTCTCCAAAAGGAAGCAAGGCAAAATCTATCCAAATCCCCACTTCCAGAAGTTTAGCCTAGAGGGGAAAAATCAGATGCTTTCCTGACCTCTGGCTTTACCTCTTCTGCTAATTCTTACCCTAGTCCACCAGGCTGGAAGAGGGGGGCTTTTTCACAACTTGCATTCATGTGGTAGAAACCTTCATATGACACAGCTGGTGTCCTCTCTACCCCTGATTGAGACTGAAAATCTACAGCCTACTCCAATAGGACATGCTAATGGGACATACATGAAGTTAGAAAATTATTTATTCTGACCAAAGACTGGCTTTCGGGGCACCTGGGTAGCTCAGTCGTTAAGCATCTGCCTTCGGTTCAGGTCATGATCCCAGGGTCCTGGGATCGAGCCTCGCATCGGGCTCCCTGCTCCGCGGGAAGCCTGCTTCTCCCTCTCTCACTCCCCCGGCTTGTGTTCCCTCTCTCGCTGTGTCTCTCTCTGTCAAATAAATAAATAAAATCTTAAAAAAAAAAATTCACTAAAAAAAAAACTGGCTTTCAATACTTATTGCAACTCGAAAATCCCATCTTGGAGATCAACAGCAGAGCATCTTCCCTTCCTTCTGTTGGCATACCTAAGCAAATGTCCACTGAATTGAATTTGCTTGGCTGTAGGATGGGGGATAGGGACACTGAAAAAGCCCCAGCAACATGGTCAGCCCAGGTAAGGATTTCAGACTTTACAAAAGGTAATAAGAATCCACCGAAGGGATTTAAGATGGAAAGTGACATGGTTAGGTAGTATATTACAGCTATTTGGGAGATAATAGTAAGCAAATATTTATTGTGTGCTTATTAAGTGCCAAGTACTATTTTAAAGTGATTTACATGTAGTAGCTCATTTAATCCTCATAATAGAAATTAGAGGTAGATATTACCATTATCCCCATTGTATATATATGGAAACTGACACCCAGAGATATTATGAAGTTTGCCCAGGACATCAGAGGGTGAGAAGGGGGGTTAGGATTTGAATCTAGTCAGTCTCAAGAATCCAGGTCCCAGGATCTTGACATTTATGGGAACAAATGATATGTGTATGGGGTGGGTGAAAAACTGGCACTAGAAGACCAGTTCTGATGCTGTTGCAATATTCAGATAAGATGTGATGGTGGCCTGGTGAGGGGGAGTGCCATGGGACAGAGAGGCAGAGTGAGTGGGAGAAATATTGGAGAGTGTTTTTGATGGAGTTGGTAACTGACTGGATATGGGTCCAGTAGGGAAGAAATCTAGGATGATCTCTGTGTTTCTCTTCATTGAGGTAGAAAAAGCAAGAAGAATCACTCTTTCCCCTTGCTCTACCCTCTGCCCCATCCCATGTGTCTTCTGCTCTTCTTGATCCCGCCCTCAAGACTTACCTCCTCTATGAATGCTTCTCTAACCACCCAGCCCATGGGAATCTATCCTATGAACAACTGAAACACTCATTTTCATACCTTTCATTTGATATTTCATTTATTCATGTTTTCATTTATGACTCATTCCAAAGTCAGCAATTCTATGCAGCTTCATTATGTATCTCTTTTCATGTTCAACTTATCTTCCTAATTAGGTCTGGAAACTCCATGGTAGTGCAAACATTTTTTTTCCCCATCTCTTGGATTCCCTTGGAGCCCAGCTCTGGGCTAGGCCAGAAATAGGCTAGAAATAGTTACTCAATTCACTTGAATTAGGGAGACATATTAGAGGCTTTCAGGAAAGAGCAGGATGAGGAATATAATCCACAAAACAAGAGGACAGTGAAGGAATGGAGACATCCCAGGTCAAGGGGCTTGTCTACTAAGAGAATAAGCATAAAGCAGGGGGTGGGAAGGGAGGTGAGGAGAGGAAGAATAAAGTAAAATGACAACTATTTTCACCATGGGGGAACCTGGGCCTTGTTCCTAAGGGAGATGGTGCTGATAGAGAGGAAGGATGGAAGGTGCTGAGAGAGAGGCAATGAGAGAAAAAACAGGGCCTGGGGGTGAGTGGGGTGCTGAATAGAAGGAATGAGCTGGATGGGATGGGGCACAGAAACTTCATAGATGTCCAGTCCCAGACAGTTTTATGAAAACATTGAGGCTGGGCAGTGATCACTTCAGTCTGCTCTTAACTGACAGCACATTAGTTACAGTTTTGAAGGGGTTCAACTGGGAAGACCAACATGTTAGAGGCATAGGAGGCAGGATAGAGGGGAGGAATGAGTGGATGACATCTCTGATGCCAGATAACCTCATTTTTTTCAGAGGATTCTGAGGCATCTTCTGCCCTGGCAGGGACAGAGAGGATTGAGTGCCTAGCAGGGTGGGGATTCAGAACAGCTGCTACAGTGATGCTGAGGGCATTGGCAAGCAGTTGTTAAGAGACTGAGGAACCAGTGGAATTTACATAGGAGGTTCCATGCAGAGGGCCCAGGGCACATGGCTCCATTACATATTTTTCCCCACAACAGTCTGGAGTAAGAGAATGGAAATGTTCAGAAAGGAGGCATAGAGCCAGTCCTCACCCTCATTGCTGCATCCTGTACACCAGCCAGTGCTGGACAATGCCAGGATAAAAAGATGGATCGAGGGTAGGCCTCTCCCTGGGACAGCTCACAATCTGGGGGAGAGGACAGATAGATACAGTATAATGGATAGCTGCTATGACTGGAAAGACCCCAGTGGATTATCTAGACCTCATCTGGTCTTATGAATAAAGAAATTAAATCAAAAAAATTTAAAAAGTCAGTTTGCCCTGAGCCCCTTCTCTCCAGACCGAGAATTCCAAGGCTTACCCTCCTTTCATCCTTGCTGCCTGTGTGCTATACCAGTTGTGTCCATCTCTCCACTCCTTCGGATTACACAACCGTGAATCAGGAAACTGTTGAATGTGTCTAGCAGTGTTGGTCAGTTACCTTAAGTGATTCCAATATTTAAAAAACTGGGTTGAGAAGTATGAGCTTCCAGAGGAAGAAAATGAGCAAACAGAGAGATTGGAGGGGCACGAGGAGCATGAGGTGTTGTGGGATACAAGGAGACAATGTTGAAACAGTTTAAATGATAAATGGATGTCGAGTGCTCCTGAGACAACAAGGGTCAAGTTTGAAATGTGTTTCTTGGAATTAGTGACATGGAAACCAGCTATAACCATAGGAAGAGTTGTTGAAGTGACGGATATAGAAGCCAAGATGAAGTAGGCTGGGAAGGGAAAATCATGGCAATTAATTTGAAACTATGGAGAAAATATTGTCAACTCTGAAAAGTTTGGCTATGAAAAAGGAGAGAATTAGGATGTGACCAGATGGGGGACAGGGATTCCAGAGTGGAAGGATGGGGAGGACTCTCTCTACCACTTCCTGCCTCCCTCCACCCAGTTCCTAATAGAGGGAGAGGTTAGGATCTATAGCAAAGTTGTTGGCCTTGACCTAGAAGAAAGAAGGAGAAGTTGTGGCAGATGTAGAGCTTCATGTTTTGTGGTGTTTCCAAGCACAACAGGGAATAGACAAAATATAAATTCCATAAAATTCCATTAAAAAATCTCCAGATCATAGACAGTTTTCAATAAATTTAAAATACACTTAGTTTAACAATTTCAAGATCCACTCTCCATCTTCTTTTCTTCATGTAAATGTACCACTCAAACAGTTGAATTCAAGAGTACATAAAAGTCATCTGGTAAAAGTATACTTGCATAATATCAAGTTAAATAGATCACAGTTCTCAATAGTCAGTTAAATGCCTTCAGCCAACCCTCGCATTTGCTTGATTGGGGGCCATTCAAAAATAATAACTTCTAAGCATCACATATTACTTATTACTGATAAGGCAAAATAGGCTCTGCCATGCTAGACTCTCATTGGGAATGATAGTAATTTCAAAATAATATTGAACCTCCTTCCTGTCTCAGGCAGACCACAGGCCAGCACAGCCC
>NW_023270447.1:57587656-57599384 GCF_011800145.1 Mirounga leonina
TCCCAAGATTCCTACTTGTTTGCCTGTTACCTTTCTCCTACCCAGCTTTAGCTCTGACTGCCCACTAAATCAATACCTGCCTCTTTCCCAGCCTGCCTGTCCTCTGCATGTCTTTCTCCTTTTGTGCCTATTTGATTGTCCCTGTATTATTTTCCTCTGGCTGCTATAATAACTGACCACAGCCTTAGTGACTTAGAACAACACCAATTCGTTCTCTCACAGTTCTGGCGTTCAAAGTCTAAAATAGATTTTGCTGGACCACAGCCAAGATATTGGTATCTTGAGATATCCCTCTCTCTGCCTTTTCCAGCATCAAGTGCATTCTTTGTGATCTTTAGCTCCTGGAGCCTGCTCTTTTCAAATCCAACAGCATCTTTCAATATCCTTTTGCTTCTGTCTTCATATCACCTTGTCTTCCATAAGGACTTTTGTGATTAGACAGATGCACTCAGATAACACAGACATATCTCAACTTCCAGGACATGGACTTCTTGGGGAGCCATGATTCAGCCTGCTTAGTCCCTATGTGACTGCTATTAGTCCATGCTTCCAGCTCTCTCCTGTGTGTTACCTACATCCCTATTTGTCATTCACATACCCTCCTCTTCTTTCCTCCTCCCTCAAATAAATTTCTTAATGTTGCATGGAGTGCGTGCTTTCCCTTGGAGGGAGATAAATGGAAGAGAAGAGAGAGAAGGGGAGGAAAGATGGAGGAGACAAGGAAGGGAGGTAATATCTGCTCTGTGATGCCAGGACCCCAGGAGGGCCGGATGTGTCCTGTTGTCTCAGGCCATGGAGTGGTTGGCTTTCCAAGAGGTACTAGGAGGAGCCCATGTGGGCAAATGGATTGGCCAGTGGGAAAGAATGTCAGACCTCAATCAGCAAACTACTGGTGGCACCTCTCCCACAGGACAGCCCCTTGGCAATCCCTTGCATCTATGGTCGGCCAACCCTGCCCATTATGTGACTGCTTGGGTACTGGTTCTCCTGACCCTGGTCTCTGTTCCCAGGCCCTCTTTGCCCTCCTCCACCAGCCTCTCTCAACCCAGCACTATTCTTTTGTTGGTTCTAAACACAGATCTTCCTCCTGTCCTACCCCCTGCCATTCTTAGCCCAGACCCTGGATGTCACAGACAGACCTCCCTGAGCCCTCTGCCTATGGTGTAATGCCACATTCATTCTGCCTCCCCAAGGGGTTTCTTCCCCAGCTGGTGCTTGTACCCAGACCTCCCTTTCAGTCCCCTGGCTTCCTAGGTCACTTGGCTAGTTGAGCCACACTTTGAGAAGGGACAGGGTAGATGCTTTGTGTTTGACCAGGGATAAGGGCAGGAAAGTAAGCTGGGAAAGTGCTAGACAAGAAGGTTGGCAGATTCCCTGGCATCGGGTGGTGCAGAAGGGCAAGGGCTAGCGAGGCTCAAACAGTTCAAGACGATGGGAACTTGGAATTCTGAGCGGCCAGCCATGGATGGACACATGCCCTAACCACAGGATTATGTTGAGGGTAAAGAATGTGACCAAGAAGTGACCCTGCAAAGGGTCTAGGCAAAGGAAAAAACCTAGGGTGAGTTCACACTCATATGCACAACCTCCATGACACATACATGTGTAACCACACCTGTGTGCACTGCTCACACACTCCACACTACCACACACATGCACAACAAATGCCTGGGGTCATAGGAGGCAACAGGGTATGTTTGGAGGGCTGCAAGGATTAAGTGAAGTTCATCTTTGGTGCCTACTAGTCTGCAACCTCAGTCCTCCCCTCCCATGTGGAGCCTCTCCCTTCTTTCAGGCTCTAGAGTTCTCAGCTCCATTTCCCACTGATATAAGCTCTCAGAGAGACAGTCCACGCACCTATGGAGTCTTGGTCAAAAGAGGCCAAAGTCAGAAGGCCTCAGTGCAAGCTGTTTTCTGATGAACATCTTGGCAGTTTCCTTCCTCTGACATTGAAGTAGGGTAAGTCCTGCCTCATAGGCTTCCTGACAATCCAGAGATAAGGGAAGTAGACAAGTCTTAGACTTGGGTGCCACCCACGGGCTACAAATGGTTATGACCTTGGGTTCTGCTCTCAGGTGATGACTATTGATACATACCTCTGCTTGTATGGATAAAGATCTATCCAGGGTCAGGACAGAGAGGGAAGTTGGTGGCATGGGTGACACTGTGGCTGAGGCCTCTGCATCCCAGTCTCAGGTGGGCAAGGAGGTCTGGGTCTTGACAGGGCTTCACAGGAGTAAGCAGGTGGCCCATAGCCAAACTTCCAGGGCTGTGGCCTTCTTCTAAGAGGGGAAGTGTCAATAGCAGGAAGGATGTATCTCCAGATGGTACATCCCCAGGACAACATAGAGACATCCCCAAGTCCCAGGGCTAGAATTACCCTCTCTTATCCTGCCCCTTCGTCTCCAGTGTCCTCTCTTCCAATGTTGTCTAATTCCTGGATTAGAACCCACTAGTGGCCTTAGACCTTGAACCCTAGAGGTACACAGGACCCCAGCCATCAGGCAGCTGCTGCAGGAACTACTGAAGAAGAATCTCTAATTCATCACTTGGCCCCAGCCTAAGGCCCTCCCCCAAAGTCATTCTTTGCACCTTTGTACCTCACCTGCCTCAAGCTTGATTCAAGCACAGTGATTCCAGGAAGCCCCCCTTTAATGCCACTCTGCCACCTTCCTCAGCAAAAGCCTGAACACCCAGAGCACTGGGAGACTGTGGCATAGATGTTGACAATGGCAGGAATGCTACAGAGACCTGTCTCAGCAGGGGCAGAAGATACACCTGGGGAAACCATACTCCATATTCCTGGATTTCAGTGGTGGTTACCTGGGAATTTGCTTTAGAAATTAATCGTCCTGTACATTTTTTATTTACGCAATTTTACTTTATGTCTGTTATATTTCACACATGCACACACAGTTAAGCAGAGAAATACATCTCAGTGAAGGGGTAAACCCCCAAAGCCATCTTTCTTTCATGTGGAGCGGATGAGTGCCTGATCATAATCATGAAGCCCAAGACACAACTTCCATTGTGTTCATTGTGTCACCACAGCTGGCATATAAGTTTCTGCTACCTTCTAGAAAGACTGCCAATTTGGGGAGAGAAAGGAAGATTCTAGAAGCAAGTAGGTGCTCACCGCGTTTGTGGAATGAATGGATGAGCTCTAGAATACATGTATACAAAACATTTCCAGACACACATGCTGGCATGGCACTGCCCTCCAGGTGATTGTTTATGTGGGTGCCTGCTCTCCATCTAAACTACAAGCCTCCCAAAGATAGGGAGCCACAGCTATTCTATAATCCAGCCTTGGGAGGGCAGTGTCTGGGCTGTCTGGGACCCTATTCTCTGCAGAGCTACTTCCCAGAGCCTGGGCGCAGCGACTTCAGGCGGAGGTAGATGCCATTCTTGGAGCGCAGGATCAGCTGGGGCATCTTGATGGGGGGCCGCAAGGGGTCCAGGGTGAACTCAAAGCGGAGCAAGCAGAGGGCTGTGACCACCTTCATCTCATTCATGGCAAACTGCTGCCCGATGCAGTTCCTACCGTGAGTAGCACAAGGTGGTATCAGGCTATGGGGTGTCCAGAGTGAGCAAATCCAGGGTTCTTAGCGGCCAACAAAAACCAGTAACTGCTTGTGAATGAATAATTAGCTGATTGGTTGATTGACTTGGGGCTTAGGAAACAGATCTTGGGAGCATAGTGAGGGTTCCAGACTGAGTAGATTCACATTGGGAATTCCGGTCTGGGGGCCTTTCTTGGAATGACTCAGCCAGCCCGCCACCTGCCAGGGACATGAATATGCTAATGGCAAGAAGAAGATCCCTGGAACTTACCTTACTTTAGGATCATCAAAAACCCAGTGGCAGCCCCCTTACCACAGAGTTTCCCAAATGATGCTTTCCCCACAGCATCCTCCATTCTCCCTTCCCCAGTCTTGGCGGCCTGGGGATGTTGGGCCTCTCCTTACCTGGGCCCAGCAGAGAAGGGCATGAAGGCAAAGGGGTGGCGTGTGGCCACATTCTCAGGGGAAAAGCATAGAGGGTCAAAGACCTGAGAGGACAAGCCTTGCTTAAATATCTGCCAGGCCCTGGGGAGGGTGATCTCCATAGCCTCCTACCCTATGTGACCTCCAGGCCCAGGGATGTGGTACCTCAGGGTCAGGCCATACTGCGCTGTTCCTATGGAGGGCATAGATGTGCAGAGAGATCAGGCTGCCTGTGGGCAGAGCAAAGGCCTGGTAGCTAGGTGGTCCTGAGATAGCCTCACCCACCTCATCACAGGGCCAGAATCCCCTAGTGTCCTTCTAACTGGGCACCAGCCCCTGCCTGAGCACTGCCAGTGACTGAGGGTTCATGACCACCCTCAAGACATCAAAGTGCTTTTGATGATCATCATATCTACTTCCTCTAGCCCCAGCACTGGACACAGCACCTAACACAGACATTTGTGGAATGGTGAGAGAAAAAAAAGGAGGACTGAAACTACCTCACTGTGAGGTAGGACAGGCAAGGTCTATTACAATACTTTGTTCTTTCAAATAATTGAAGGAAGTTACTATTCATGACATTACGCTATTAATAGTAACATATACATCTACCATTCATTGGGTGCATGTTGTGTGCCAGATACAGAGTTAAATGCTCCTTACAAAGCTACCACATACAGTTGTATAGGTTGTGTACTGCACATCATCATAGTCTATGTGAATGGTGCCTCCTGAAGTTGTTCAGGGCACAACCTACATGGTGGTACATGACAGCCCTGATAAATACTGTCTCTTTAATCCTGACAACTTGTCAGGCAAATACTCTTCTTGCCCCCATTTTACAAAAGAGGAAACAGAGGCTCGAGGTAGAAGGATTTACCCATACATTGTAGAACCAGGATTTGGACCCAGGCCAAATGCAAAGCCTGAGCTCTTCCCCACTGGTGCAAAGATTTGACCAAAGGCACAGAGACTATCAGAGAAACATCCACAAGGACTCCAGTTCCACCCCCAAATTCACTCCAACTCACCTGATAGTAGGGAGCGGCCATCCACAAAGTTGACAAACTTGCTGAGCTGGCGGTACACCTGGGGCAGGGTAGGTAGAGGCAGAAGCTCTCCTTGATGCACATGGTCAAGTAGGTCATCTTCCCCAGATCATCCCTGCCAGCAATACAAGCAGACCTTTCTGGGGATGTGGAGCAAGGGGCTTCCACGGGAAGGCAGGCTCCAGCCCCACTTTCCCCTCTTAACCACCATCACACATCCAATAGTGAGAAGGACACAAGTGCTCCAAGTGCCCAGACCAGATTGGACATGGGGTAGCCACTCCGACCCAGAGGTTCTGGCTCCAGTTTTCCTTTTTTTTTTCCTTTTTTTCTGGCTCCATTTTTCTCCACCTCTCCCTCATCTTTGCTGCTAGGAAGGGAAGACATAGGACCCTAGAGCTGCACGTGCACCCAGCCATCAAGACAAAGTCACTCCTGTGTCTCTTAAGGCCCCACGGAATACCACGAGGAATAATTCTTTAGGTTCCACTTGGTCTCCCCTGTGGAACTGAGGTAGAAAAAAACAGGGGCTGATACACATTGGTTGAATGAACTAATAAGTGCATAAACAACGACAAGCTCAGGTAAAAAACAAAAATTATGTTTCTTTTTTCCCCTTTGCCACCAGGAAGCTCAGTCCCAAATGTGATCCAATCATGACTATTGAGCAGCACTTTATTACAGAGCCCCAAACCCTAGGGCTTTTCCACCTAGTCTTCAATTTTTTTTTTTTTAGATATACTTGACTTTATTAAAATGGGGAACTTGTATTCATCAAATAATTCACCCCTTAGAGGGATGCCTGGGTGGCTCAGTTGGTTAAGCATCTGCCTTCAGTTCACGACGTGATCCCAGGATCGAGCCCCACATCAGGCTCCCTGCTCAGCAGGGAGTCTGCTTGCCCCTCTCTCTTTGCCTCTCCTGCGCCTTGTGCTCTCTCTTTCTCTCTCTCACTCGCTCAGTTCTCTCAAAAATAAATAAATAACATCTTCAAAAGAAAAAAAAAAAAAGACACCTTAGAGGAGATGAAATGGCAGGTTACAAACTGGGAGAAGAGATTTTCAATTAGCATTACCAGGACTCATTCTTTCCTTTGTGTTTTACTGTAGTATTGAGTAAGTGTCCTTGAAGTTGCTTCAAGTTCTAGATGAAGTGAAAATAACATAGATAAATATTTTAACACGCCGCCTCCCGGTGGTGTTCCTGTTGTCACCTAATCTGGAATGCTCATTTCTCTCTTCCTTTGCTTATCTGAGTTTCACCCCTCCTTGGAAAGCCAGCTCAAGCTCCACCCCTTTTGAGTCCTCTGCTCTCGACACAGGGCTTCTCAGTATTACTCCATTCTGTGTTTTTTTTCTAGATTTTTGGTTAGTGAGTTTGTCTTTCTAAAAACATCCCAAGGGCAGGGAGCACCTTAGCTCTTTCTCCTCCTCTCCCCACACACGACCCCAGAAGCACTGGCAGTTGGCTGGACACACTGCGAGGTTTCCAACATTCGGCCAATAAAGATGGGTGGTGGAGACATCAGATCTCAGATCCTGAAATTAAAGGTCAGTCTCCCTTAGGTGAATCCAAAATCTCTCGCATCAACTGAGCATTTTCTGTGCTGTGTTGTGTACCTAACCCTATGCTGGAGGGTAACACAGGAGCCAGAGAGAGAGGTCAGGTGCGTGACGGGAGGCCAAGGCCTGAGGGGAGGAGGTAGGGAAAGAAGGGCCCGCGGGAGAGTCCCAGAGATCAAGCACGCTCCCGAGAGGTCAGCATAAGTAGGTGTCATGTCAATGAGTTCAAGTTTGAACCAAGAAACAGAGAACAATCGAAAGATTTTAAGTGATGGGGTTTGGAAAACAGCCTTTTCTTCTTCACCAGAGGAGTCTAGAGGCAGCACAGGGCCATCCAAAGGCAGTTGGGACAGGGGGTAGGGGTAGGGTCAGCTCCCCAGGTATCCCACCTATATTCTTTTCTTTTTTTAAGATGTTATTTATTTATTTGACAGAGAGAGAGATAGCGAGAGCAGGAACACAAGCAGGGGGAGTGGGAGAGGGAAAAGCAGGCTTCCCGCGGAGCAGGGAGCCCGATGCGGGGCTCGATCCCAGGACCCTGGGATCATGACCTGAGCCTAAGGCAGACGCCTAACGACTGAGCCACCCAGGCGCCCCTCCCAGCTATATTCTTGCCCAATTCCCTCCTCTCTCTCTCTCTCCCACTGCCCACTGTTCCATCTAGCAACCCAGAAGGGCAGTCAGGTTCTACCAGCAGAGGAAGTCAACAAACAAAAAGGTCACAGATCACTTGGGCAGAGGGATCAGGGAAGGTTTCCTGGAGTAGGAGGCATCCAAGCTGTGCCTGGGAGGACAGATAGGAATCTGAGGGAGTCGCCCGGATTCCTATCTATGAGGTGTCAACAGGAGGCTGACACCTGAAAAGGGCTCCACTGTGGGAGAATGGGCTCAGGGGTGTATCCACAGAGGTCCCTCCAAAAGCCACAGCACTGGAGGGAACAAGACAACTGCCACCACCCTCACCTGGTTTCCAGGATGGCCCTGCATCACCCGAAGATGACACCGGGGAGCATAGGCGCAGTGCATCCCTGGGACAGGGAAGAAGGACAGACTGGGCTTACTGGCAGCCTCGCTCACCACTGGAAGGAATCCCAGTCCCCAAGGATCTCACAGACCTCCTCCCAACAACGATGCTGGTGCTCGGGGTGCAGGGCCATGCAGTAGAGAAACCAACAGATGCCACTGGTGGTGGTGTCATGGCCTTCAAACATGAATGTGTCCACCTCAGCCCGGAGATCTGCGTCTGACAACTTGATCCCATTTTCATCCTGGGTTAGGCAAGGCATGATGGGACAGCCCGAGGCATTTGAGATAGGTACCAAGAAGACCTCATAACATGAATGTCCAAGGGAGGGAAGGAAAGCTCCTTTTCAGGCTGGGGTTTGAGACCTTCCCCAGATTCCTATCTGTCCTCCCAGGCACAGCTTGGATGCCTCCTACTGCAGGAACCCTTCCCTGATCCCTCTGCCCAAGCGACCTGTGACCTTACCCAGCCCTAACTGTCAGTTCTGCTCAGAATGCCACCTGGCAGAGGAGAGGTCTTTGTCAAAGTCTACCTCCTGTCTCCTCCACTAAATTATAAATATCCGGACGGCAAAGCCAGGTCTTTCTCATCTTCTGCATGGGAACTAACACAGGGTAGGGGTTAGTGAGTTTAGAGAGTGGATGAATAAAGGAATGAATGAATGAATGAATGACATCTAAGTTTCTAAGATTCTTCAGTCTTAGAAGTCTAGAATTGGTGGGCACCTGGGTGGCTCAGTCGGTTGATTTTGGCTCAGGTCATGATCTCAAGGTGGTGAGATGGAACCTGCATCCTGCTTGTGCTGGGCGTAGAGCCTGCTTAGGATTCTTTCTCTCCCTCTCCCTCTGTCCCTCCCCCCCACTTCTACCCTCCTCTCCCTCTCTAGAAAAAAAAAAAACAGAAGTCTAGAATTGGTCTTTAGGACTTCTAGCACGTGACCTGGCCTCCCACATCTTGCCCCAGTGCCACAGCCAGCCACAACCTGCACCTTGCCATCTCTGAGCCTTTGTTGATGTGCTTTGTCAAAGACCAGGGGCAGGTCCTATTTGCTGGGGGAAAAGGAGGGAAATGCTTAACAGCCCCTGCTGCTGTCCAGTGAGCCCTGTCCCAGGAAAATGGACTGAAGAACCCTCTGGGACAAGTTCTCAGGTGGGGGTGGCCAACTGTGTCCTCACTCACCTGAGCCCCCAGAAGAATGTCCAGGAAGTCCAGGTGTCTCCAGCTCTGGATCTTCTGCTGCTCTTTCTCATCCTGCAGGGCTGCCTTTCATTCCCTGATGACCTGGTCTGGGCCAGGAGCACATAGTGTCATTGCCTGGGGACCCATCCTCTACCCAAAGGGGGACAGAGATCCTGCAATGGCAGAGGTCCCAGAGGGGCCTGAAGGGGCTAGACTGGACCCTGGGCTTCCCGTGGGTGGGCCCTGCGGGAAAGGCCCACCTGTGCGGTCGTGGGCTGCCTGGCAGGCCTGCAGGAAACAGCGACCACGTGGGGTGAGCCAGTAGATGAAGTCGTTCTGGTACTGGGAGGACTCAGTGCGCTGCTGCATAAGCAGAGTGAGGTCGCTGACAGCCGAGTAGTAGCTACCGTCCCTACACAGCAGAAGAGCAGGGAGGAGGGCTCAGACCCTGACCCACAGCAGAGCCTGGGGCTCTCCACAACCACAGTGCTTCCTGCCCTCCCTCTCCCTGACCTTAAGCCTCCCCACTAAAGGCAGAATTTATCTCCCCACCATGGGCAAGGCCCAGCTCCCCCCACCCCCCGCCCAAGCTGGGGCTCCCTAGGGCAGGACCCCATATCCTCTCAGACCAGGGCCCTGGAGTCCTGCCCACTCTCCTCTGAGCTGGCCTGGGTGGAGATGGTGGTCAGCCCCGAGCACCCCCTGACCTGTGGCCCGGACCACTGTCTCCTTTGCCAAAGGTGCACTTCGTGAGTGAGTCCAGTGCCATGTGGCCCACATCACAGAAGATGTCAAAGCTCTTATCCTCACGAGGCTTTTCCTCCCACTTGTCCTGGAGCCCAGAGATGGAGGGTAATGTCAGGGGGTCAGCTGGGCACTGAACCCCTGCCCTCAAGGACCAACAACCTGTCCTTTCCCCCATGCACCAAGTCCCTAGCCTGACCTCCATCCCGCTGGAATGTGGGGGTAAGGGCTTCAGGCCCACCTGCCTCCTGGCCCACACAGCACACACAGACACCGAGCCAGGCAGCCTACCTAAGGGAAGAGGAGAGCTGAGAGGTGGGGATCTCCCCAGCACAGCCTGTGCATGATCAGGCCTGCAGGGATGCTGGGGAGGAGTTTTCTGCAAGGGGAATGACTAGCCTGGGTAACTTCTGGGGATGATCCAGACCTGAGACTCAGAGCCTGACCCCTGACCTTTGGCATCCCTTTCAGAGCTGAGTTGCTAATGACATTATTTTAGGCAGTTGTGGTAGGCAGAGAATGAGGAGGAGACACTTTTCAGATGAGAACGACCTTCCTAATATTCTCAAATATAGGCCTCCCTCCAGTCTGCTACAGGAGGAGCCTTACTGGGGCCTCACAGGGGCCCTTGACCTAGGAAGAGGGAGGCCTGGGTCTCCCAGTAAACATAAGGGCAGGCCTGCCAGGCCACTTAGAGCCTCAGCACCTGGTGTCAGGTGCAGCAAGGCTTGGCACGGCGACTGCAGGCAGAACGGGGCCTCAAACTTAGCAAATCTCCTCATGGCCCTTCCCCAGGGCGAACTGGAGGTGGGAGAGGCTGGCGCAGCAGGCTCAGCCTCCAGGAGCCTGGCACTGGGAGCTCACCAGCATAGCGTGCGTGGAGTTGGCGAACACAGCCACGTAGGGGTTCAGCACATCGTCGTGGAAGCCAGGTGTGAGCAGCTTGTGGTGCTGATACCACTTGGGCCTCTGGAGCACCAGGAGGCCTCTCCCTGGGGAAGAGATGGCAGAGGGAAAGCTGGTCAGTGCGCACAGTCCTGCCCCACCCCTGGCAGCCTGGGGCGCCCACCCCAGTCCTCCTTGCCCAGTCGCACATCCCAACCCAGCTCTGCCTCCCAGCCTCCCAGCCTTGCAGCCTCTGGTGACTCCAGCCTTGGCCCTACCACCGCTCCCCGCCTCAGGCTTTTGCCTGGCCCACACCACCGATACAATCTCCTGGGATCCCACTCCAGCGCCGCCGATCCAGAAAGCTCTTCCTCATACTCACGTATCTTCCAGAGCCCTGGCTCTGCCTTTCCAGGGAAGAAGGTATACCCAGGAGGAGAAGGTACCTGAACCCCACTTCCCCAGCCAGCTGGGAGCTCTCTTGCCTCTTCCCCTGTCTCCCCACAGGGCAGCTAAGCTTAGGGGGGGCACTTGGGGGCCAGGTGGTCCCATATGAGATAACAGACTGAGGGAGCACAAGGCAGAGAGGGAAGGGACAGGGAAGGATCCTGGTAACCTGGCACCAAGGGCAGGGAAGGCAGGTGTCCACTCACCAATCCACTGGAGGAAGAAGTCATACACATCCGCAGCCTTAGGATCTGTTAGAGAAAGAGAAGATCAGGTCATGCAGAAACAAGCAGATGCCCAGAGGAGGCTTATTGATCAATAGGATCAACAGGACCTCAGCTGCCCAGACTTAAGGTGCAGGCCCCAGGATTCCTTCCTGCTTGGAACCCTGAGCCCTTTGCTCTCAGGAAGCCCCACCCTCTCCTGGGAGTCCTCACCCCCTCGGCTGTACACAGCTTTGGCATAGTCGGGCTCAGAGATGTTCAGGAAGCCAAGGAACTGTCCAAGCCAGAGTGGGTGGGCATAAGGGAACTGGTGGGCCCAGGATACCACCTTGTCCAGGCTCCCTGTCTGCTGGATCTGAAACGGTGACAGAAGACCAGGATACTCAGGAACACACTGTCACCAGCCAGGCCCTAGGTTCCTGAGCAAGGAAGGCAGGGGGCTGCCCAGACAGACCCTGGGAGCATCATTCCCTCTGACATCCCTCTCCCAGCCAGTCACAGTCCTACACGTCTCTGGGGTCAGTCCCCTCTCCAGACCCAGAGACACCACGATAAGTCCAAGCCACCCTCTTGCTGTACCTGGGTGAGCTCAACAACCACAAGCTGGCCAACCTGCTTCCATCTGGTT